>NW_006711236.1:81155-82971 GCF_000271645.1 Tremella mesenterica DSM 1558 | reverse complement strand
TCAACATTTCAAACATCACCATTTGAATCTGAAATTCGACTTTTTGTTCCCATTTCCATAATTCACCACAAATCCTATCGCTCTCTGTCTTTCCTACACCGCTCCACCGCGCTCTATCTATATCTGAAATCAAATCGTAAATCATAGCGACGGTCAAAGCAGGAGATCAAAAATCAAAATCGAAAATTTCAATCACTTCATTACAACTCCAAGATTTTGCTTTTAACCCCATTCCATCAATTCTTATCGGAATTATCGAATCTCTTCACCGGATCCTGTCCGCAACTACGAACTATTCATAACAAAAGACAAAGTGAGGATTGGATCACGGGTTGACGAGAAAAGCGATATTTGACGAATTAAAAACTCGCTTTTCCTTATTCCCTCATCACATTTTTAAATTATCGCTTCTCTTATTCCTCAAACCCACGCTTTACAGCAAGCCTCTGGTATCAACGCTATCGGCTGGGAGTGAAGGCAAGTCCTGTAGAAGCGCAGGTGAAAAGTCGAAATCACTTCCACACTTTCGCTTCTTTTTTTTTTTTTTTTTCATTTCTCTCATTCATTAACATTACTCTCTTCTTCCTCCTAAAACCGGACCTGCTTAATTGTGGGAGGTGCATCGTGTATCGCTCTAGATACAGCGGTGTGGACGAATCTGGACACCCCAGTGGCGCGCCTCTGAGTCCTAGGACATACCAAGCGCGCCTCGCAATCAGCTGAGTCACTCTGAGAGTCTATTCCTTGTTGTTTGAACTTCAGCTGATTTACATTTGGAAACATATCGCTTTTCCATTATCTCAATCAATACTGAAGTACGGCGATGTTAGGCCGGGTTTAGGCTTAAGTTAGGGACAATGGGAGCAGAAGTGCGGCGATGTTAGGCGGAGTTTAGGCTAAGTAGGGACAATGGGAGCAGAAGTGCGGCGATGTTAGGCGGAGTTAGTCGAAGGAGGAAGAGGATGGCCGAGGGCTCGGGGAAGTTGGACGAAGTGCGTTGAAGTACGTCAAAGCGCGAGAGGGTTGGATGAACGTCTAGGAGGAGTAGATAATATTAGCTGAGAAGATCGCTGAAGTTCTTCAGCGATCCTTGATTGTTGTCAGTAGTAAAAGACAGATAGAGATAGCTATAAATCAAGATACATCGCCATCAGTAGATAAAAACCCTAGTTAGAGTAACTACGCCGAAGTACGCCGTAGTTACACCCCTTTCGACGTCTGCGCCCTCCTGGTTGGGTGAGACATCGACTCAGAGAGTGAAGTTAGCCGAGGTTCGTCGACCGTCGGTCTATTAAGAAGTAGTTGTTCGACGGCCGTGACACTTCTTCCTCCTAAAACCGGACCTGCTTAATTGTGGGAGGTGCATCGTGTATCGCTCTAGATACAGCGGTGTGGACGAATCTGGACACCCCAGTGGCGCGCCTCTGAGTCCTAGGACATACCAAGCGCGCCTCGCAATCAGCTGAGTCACTCTGAGAGTCTATTCCTTGTTGTTTGAACTTCAGCTGATTTACATTTGGAAACATATCGCTTTTCCATTATCTCAATCAATACTCCACCTCCAGTCCTCTTACTTCACCCACACATCCGCTACCATTGCGTCTATCACCACCCTTGGTCTCAGCATCGTAGCTTCAGTCGTTTCAACGTTATCTGGATTTGTTAAATTTGACACCACAATCAAAATTTAAAATCGCAAAACCCGTCTTTCTCGTTTTACTTGGTCCACTTCGAACCGATTGGGCTGGATTTTACTACACCGATAGAAACACGTTGCGTCTACCATCACCGATAATTTCGTCGCATTCGGATCACT
>NW_006711236.1:0-67715 GCF_000271645.1 Tremella mesenterica DSM 1558 | reverse complement strand
TATCTTCTTTAATCTCTCCGGTGAGTTCCCTCCCCTAGGTCGCGATGTATACGAACTTCTTCCACCAGTCGACCCCCCATCTTCTTCCTCTAATCTTCTCCCTTGATCACCTCCCTCAACCCATGGATCGCCCAAGTATGCGTCAGAAGGTGGTTGGGAGAGAAAAGACGAATCCCTAGAACCGCGAGGTTCTAGGTTACCTTGATTATCCCCCTGTTCGTTCCTCGACATTGCTTCAGCCGTTCTTCTCTCTCGTTCTTTTCCTCTAGTCCACATATATCTTCCCACGAGTTACTGGAGAGTCGGTAAGGACGATCTCTGGTACTGTCACAGGGTTGCTTCTTCGTTAACTTCCTACGACCGACGGCCAATAACTTCGTGGGCTTCGACCTTTACCAACTTCGTTGTTCGAGATATGAAATAGGTGACAATAACTTCTGGGTGTAATAACTTCGTACTTTACTAACTTCTATCACTAAGACAACAACCAGAGATCGTCAAAGATCTCTGGGAACTTCGGCCCTTAAGTACTTCGTCCTTCCCTAACTTCGTCAACGCAGAACTTCGTTCAACCCGACGTCCCGAGCTTCGTACCTCACGAACTTCGTCCCCGACGAAGTTCGTGCCTTCCTAACTTCGTATCCTCCTAACTTCGTATCTCCCTAACTTCGTATCTTCCTAACTTCGTATCCCCCTAAGTTCCTACATGACTAACTTCGTCCTCGACGAAGTTAGCCTCCTAATACCCTCGTGGGTGGTGAAGTTCATGCGAACTGGGTCGTTGATGGCGAACTGATGTCCAAAGGAACTTCGTTTGATGGGAAAGGATAATGTCACGCGGCGCCGCGTGACATCTTTGTCTCACATTCAACAAAGAGAATAGCAATCGCATTGCATTAGGTTATGCAGATGCAGATTGGGGAGGAGATTTGGACACTAGAAGATCAACCACCGGATATGTCTTTAAAGTTTATGGTGGAGTTGTTGCTTGGAAAAGTAGGAGACAACCTACAGTTGCGCTTTCAACAACAGAAGCGGAGTATATGGCAGCATCAGATGCTACACGCCAAGCTGTATGGTTAAGACAACTTCTGGATGATTTGGGACTTGGACTTGGTCAAGAACCTTTGAAACTTCTCAATGATAATGCGGGAACTATAGCTCTCGCCAAGAATCCGGTTCATCATAACAAGACAAACATATTGACCTGCGACATCATTATATTCGGAGAAAGTTGAGATACCACTGTCTCTCTGTCACATGTTCCCTCAGCAGAGATATGGCTGACTTGTTGACAAAGGCTCTGACTTCACCCGAAAAGTACATCTTTACTTTCTCAAACACAAATCTGACGCTTTCGTGCAATTACAACACCATATCGCAAAAGTAGAAAGGCAACTTGATACTAAAGTCAAAACACTTCGCTCTGACAATGGTGGAGAGTTCAGTTCTGCGAATATGAGAAGCTTCTGCGCAACACACGGTATTCAACACATCCAAGTACCTCCAGATGCTCATACACAAAATGGACGTGCAGAACGACTTCATCTTACAATTCTCAATGGAGTTCGCACAGTTCTGGCGCATTCTGGGCTTCCTGCTAAGTACTGGGCAGAAGCAGCAAATTACATTGCTTATACTCGCAATCGATGTCCTGGTGGTCCAAAGCGACAAGTTCCAGATGACATTTGGTACAAAAGCGAAAAGCGACTTTCTCATCTTCAACCATTTGGGTGTAAAGTCTACCACCGTGACCATAAACAAAGCAACAAACTTGCGCAACGCTATCGCGAGGGACAACTACTTGGTTACCAAGAAGGTACAAACAACTTTCGCATTTTGGACACTCTCACACAGAAAATTTGGATCACAAGAGATGTCATTTTTGCTACAAAATCGGATTTCTCCGAAGTCCCTGAGGCTTTTGATCTAGAACTCACACCACATATTATTGGTAGTGGAGCGGATATTCACCGCAAAAATCAGTCAAATCCGTCTTACAGGGACTTAGATAATCAAAAAGCGAATTCAAAAATCACAACAATCTCAATTGGAGCTGAAAAAATTCAAAATGAAATTGCGCAAGCCCCACAAGACGAAATCAACCGAAACGAAGCTCAGCCATTGGGGCGCATACAAACTCTCTTTGAGCAACTCGAGGAGCGAAGAAACGCACAGAATCAAGAGTTTTTACCAAATCTTGAACGTGATCCTAGACGTCAAAATGCAATTGCGCAACGACAATATGAGCAAAATTTGCAAGATGAAGAATCCTCTTCCTCATCTGAAAGTTCAGATGAACTAAACCTCCATGATGATGATAACTCATTCAGTCTTGCAGCTCATGCGCTTGCAGCCACAAATCTACCCAACTCCTATCGAGAAGCGCAAAATACAGGTGAATGGGAATGTTGGAGAAAAAGCATGGATGAAGAACTTGAAAAAATGTCAAAGTACAAAGTCTGGGAAGTTGTGGACATGGATCCAAAAATGCGCATTTTAAAGGGAAGATGGGTGTATACCCGCAAGATAGACGGAGAAACTGGACTCCCATCGACCTATAAAGCTCGCTTTGTCGCAAAAGGTTACAATCAAGTGGAAGGATTGGACTACAATGAACTTTTTGCTGCTGTTGCACACAAAGATTCAATTCGGGTGTTTCTAGCAATCGTCAACCACTTTGATCTTGAATGTGATCAAGTTGATATCAAAGCAGCGTTCCTGAATGGGGAATTAGAAGAAACAATCTACATGCAACCACCAGAGGGATCCAACATCCCAGCAAACAAAGTACTTTGGTTGCGCAAGTCGCTTTATGGTTTGAAACAATCACCGAGATGTTTCAACAAAGCACTTGATAAGTGGTTACAGTCTCAAGGATTACTTCCAACAAAAGCGGATCCTTGTTTCTATTCAAAGCGTGAAGGAGATAACATTCTCATGCTCTCGGTACATGTCGACGATCAACTCATTGCATGTAACAATCGAACTATGTTGGACAACTTCAAAGCGGCACTTAATTCAGAATTTGAGTGTTCAGACTCTGGTCCAGTTGGATACTTTCTTGGTTTCAACATTCATCGTGATAGAACAGATCACAAACTGTTTATGTCTCAAGAACATTACTTTGAGTCACTTCTTGAAAGATTTGACTTGAAAGATTGCAATCCTGCAAAAACTCCTCTACCTTCTGGATTTCGTCCAATCCCTGCAACAGATCAAGAACATGATGAAGCAAAACACTACCCATATGCCCAAGCAGTGGGGGCTATTCTTTATGCTTCAACCATAACTCGACCTGATCTTGCTTTTCCAGCAAGTCTTTTATCTAGATTCCTTAGTAAATGGAATGACTCACATTGGAAAGCGGTCAAACACCTACTTCGTTATATCCGTGGTACTTCTGATCTTTGTCTCACATTCAACAAAGAGAATAGCAATCGCATTGCATTAGGTTATGCAGATGCAGATTGGGGAGGAGATTTGGACACTAGAAGATCAACCACCGGATATGTCTTTAAAGTTTATGGTGGAGTTGTTGCTTGGAAAAGTAGGAGACAACCTACAGTTGCGCTTTCAACAACAGAAGCGGAGTATATGGCAGCATCAGATGCTACACGCCAAGCTGTATGGTTAAGACAACTTCTGGATGATTTGGGACTTGGACTTGGTCAAGAACCTTTGAAACTTCTCAATGATAATGCGGGAACTATAGCTCTCGCCAAGAATCCGGTTCATCATAACAAGACAAAACATATTGACCTGCGACATCATTATATTCGGGAGAAAGTTGAAGATAACACTGTCTCTCTGTCACATGTTCCCTCAGCAGAGAATATGGCTGACTTGTTGACAAAGGCTCTTCCTTCAGATACATTTGATAGACTGAGGGAGTTATTAGGGGTATGTGGCAGATCCGCTTGAGTGGGGGTGTTGGAAATGGTACAATCGGCTAACTGCCACATTGGAGCGCTATCGCTATTTCCGCGTATTCCCTCGTCTCATATCTGACCTCTGTCAATATTGTACTCTTTATGCATTCTACTTTCTACATCTGTCAATAACTTCGAAACGACTGATGCTACGATGCTGCGATCGAGGGTGGTGATGAACGCAATGGTAGCGGATGTGTGGGAGAAGTAAGAGGACTGGAGGTGGAGTATTGATTGAGATAATGGAAAAGCGATATTTTCCGAATGTAAATCAGCTGAAGTTCAAACAACAAGGAATAGACTCTCAGAGTGACTCAGCTGATTGCGAGGCGCGCTTGGTATGTCCTAGGACTCAGAGGCGCGCCACTGGGGTGTCCAGATTCGTCTACACCGCTGTATCTGACTAAAGCAATACACAATGCACCTCCCACAATTAAGCAGGTCCGGTTTTAGGAATAGAGAGGAGTAATGAGTGAAAGAGAAAAGCGAAAAGTGTGGAAGTGATTTCGACTTTTCACCTGCGCTTCTGCAGGACTTGCCTTCACTCCCAGCCGAGAGCGTCGATACCGATACCAGAGGCTTGCTGTAAAGCGTGGATTTGAGGAATAAGAGAAGCGATAATTTATAAAATGTGATGAGGGAATGGAAAGAATTTCCGATTTTGAATTTTTGGTCCTCTGCTTCAACCGCTACTCCGATTTACAATCTGATTTCAGATATAGATAGCTCGCAGCGAAGCGGTGTAGGAACAACAGAGAGCGATATATTTGGTCGTGAATTGAGGAAATGAGAACGAAGTATCGAATGTCGGAATGAAAAGGTGATGTTTGGAATTTTGATTTCGAAATTTTGGTCTGATGGTTCAACCGTTCCACCGAAATCGAGTCTGGTTGTAGATCTAGAGAGAGCACAGTGGGGCAATTCCGGAGATGCTGAGAGCGATGTAATTGGTGTAGAATTGAGGTAAAGAGGATAAAAATTCGGTTTGTGAGTGAAAAAGAAGTCTTATTGTTGCTTACAGAAATTCTGAATTTGTAATTGATCTCCTGTCCCAACCGTTTTTCCAAACGTCAATCTCTTTCTTTTTCTATGTAGCTCCTACTCTTTCTAATGACGTAAAAAGCGATGTATTTCGTTCAGAATTGACTGAGTTGTGTTGAAAAAGCAATTTTGCTGGTAAAGGAGGGATATTACAGTTGAAAATTTTCACTTTCGATCTATCTTGCTATTCGTGAATGTTGTCGGTCTCCTCTTTTCGGTAATGGTGGAGACAGTGACGCTCTGTTCAGATCCGAAGAGATATCGAGAATCGGAGCAGTATTGGAGGAGATAGCGTGAAAGTGAGAAAAGCGATTTGAAGCGAAAAGCGAAATTTTGAGTTGAGTTGATGATTCTACTGATAGTTCTACTGATTCTAATGCTGGAGGGACCACAGGGGTGTCGGGAGCAGTTAGATCTTGTCTTAAGAGCGATATTTCAGGCTCATAACCTGTCAGATGTAGTAGAAGTAGAATGCATAAAGAGAAAACTACAATATTGACAGAGGTTAGATATGAGACAAGGGAATACGCGGAAATAGCGATAGCGCTCCAATGTGGCAGTTACCGATTGCACCATTTCCGACAATAAAGACATCTTTCACACTCACAAAATGGAATTCTTATCCACATTACCTCAGTTCTTCACCATTTCCATCGCTCTCAACATTTCCTAAATTGCTACACCGTGCTCTCTCCACATCTACAATCAGATAAAATTTCGGTGGAACGGTTGAATCAGCAGACCAAAATTCCAAAATCAAATTCCAAACATCCTGTCACGGGCGGGGTCTAATCCCCAGAGGGTACGCAAGGTGACTGGAATGGAACTGTAACCCAATTCTTGTCTCTGGCTTGTAGAGCTTGAGGAGTATACAGAGGGTGACAAGGGACTGAGGGGACTGAGGGGACTGCAAGATGTCACACGGGGACTGACTGGATTGACACAAGATCCATAGGTGGGGAACAACCTGTTTGGAGGGGTTTTTTATCCCCATCAAGCGGGTTGCTCAACATGTCTACGGAATAAACTAGTCAGCGCAAACGTGGGAAAGATTGCTCAGCAAGCAGACTGAATCACTACTTTGGGAAAGTGGAGGCAGGCACAGAATGTTCCAGAATGTGGAGGCTTGATAAGCAAGTGAAGATAAAGGTGGAGGCAATATTGGAAGGTTCCAGCATGTGGAGGTGGAGGTGGAGATATTCAGGGGTATGTGTTTCAAGTGTCTGATTGCAAACAAGCACTTTGACAAGTGGCAGATAGGTGATGTATGACACAGACCCGCTTGTGTGGGGGTGTCGGAAATGGTGCAATCGGTAACTGCCACATTGGAGCGCTATCGCTATTTCCGCATAGTCCCTTGTCTCATTTCTAACCTCTGTCAATAATGTAGTTTCTCTTTATGCAATCTACTTTATCTACTCATACATCTGACACAACGGTCAACAAACCTCGACTGACTATGTTGTGCTGGGGCCTCAATGTCTCACCAAGACAGGGTACTTGTTGGGGACCTACATCCAATTACCCCATAGTATTACTGAGTGATAGGCAACAAGATGATTGTCAACGGACCACAGCTAACTTTGCCATGCTGTGTCAAACTGCTGGGTGGTAGCTCTCCCTAATTTGATGGTTGTAGCTACTGAATATATCTTTTACTACTGACGACAACAAAGGATCACTGAAGAAGTTCAGTGGACTGTAAATTATTTATACTTCTCTTCTCTCCTCATAGACCATCCCTCAACTCCTGCACAGCCTCACGCTTAGTCCTCTTTGTTCAACTTCACTGTACCTTGCCATATCCCTGATGTCCTACTCCGCTCACTTGGCCGCACTTTGTCTTACTTCTCCCACTCTAATCTGTATCCCTCAATCCCCTTCTCCTAACTTTGCCGTAGTTCTCCGCTAGGTGGGGTTGTTGTGACCAATACTCCCTAGGTTTTTGTGACTTCATTGTAGTTGGCCTCAGTGATTGGAGGTATCAGCGGTTGATGATGGATAGGGGTTTGGTGATGGTGAAAGGAGGGTCGATGATTGTGGTTGTCAGGGGATGTTAGAATATGGTTTGCAATAATGGGGCTTGTAGATGTTGGTATGGAGCAGTCTATGTATGTCACAGACATCAGTTCTTCTTCTCTACTAACCAATGGTGGACAGACCTTGCTAAATATGTCATACTAGGGCGTCAATGTCTCACTGAGACAGGGTACTTGTCAGGGAACTACCGCTAACTACGCCGTAGTAATACGTTGAGTGGTAAATGATAAGATGATTATCGATGAACTGCGGCTAACTTTGCCGTGGTGCTTCGAGCTGCCAAGTGGTAGCTCTCCCTAACTTGAAGGTTGTAGGAGGTTGTAGGTACTGAATATATCTCCTGCTACTGACAACAATCAACGATCGCTGAAGAAGTTCAGTGATCTGTAAACTATCTATACTTCTCTTCTCTCCTCACAGACCATCCCTCAACTCCTGCATAGCCTCATGCTCAGTCCTCCTCGTTCAACTTTGCTGTACCTCGCCATATCCCCAATGTCCTACCCGCTCACTTCACCCACTTTGTCTTACTTCCTCCACTCTACCCTGTATTCCTCGAGCTCCTTCCCCTAACTTTTGCCATAGTTCTCTGCTAGGCGGGGATGTTGTGACTAAGACTCCCTAGGTTCCCGTAGTTTCGTTGCGGTTGGTCTCAGTGGGTCAAAGTTGTGGTGGTTGATGGTGGATAGGGGTTCAGTGATGGTGAAAGGAGGATTGAAGATGGTAGTTGTCAGTGTTACGATATGGAATGAGACAACGTACAAAGTCATAACTTCTTCTAGACTGTCCATACACTGTAAAGAGAGGTACCCAGGAGTGAGCACAACAATTGTCTTCTAACACCGCTAGCTACAATGATGCATGATGAATAGGTAGAAACACGTTGGAGTGAGCACAATGTAGTCTAGACATTGTGATTGGTCATTCAGCGTTCCATAAAAAGATGTACCAAAGGAAAGCCAGGAGTGGCATGATTTTGTGTGTTTACAGTCTCACAAGAATGCATGATTGCGGTATCAAGTGCCATGGTCAATTCCAATCATCTCCAATTGATATCCGAGTGTGATCAACTTCTGGGTGTACAACGGCGTGATGGTTCTTCCAATTCTCAAGTTTCAAATTGCCACAATCAAATTTGTGTTCCGCCCCGCGGGCCCAAACTAGTTGTGTCAGCACATCCTCTTGCTGCCTTCTGTCTACCTACTCTTCCACCTTGAACTATACCAAGATGGAATAGACTAACCACTCAAGTGGCAACACAGCAGGAGATCTGTCACGGCCGTCGAGCAACTTCTTCCTTATAGACCGACGGTCGACGAACCTCGGCTAACTTCACGCTTCTGAGTCGATGTCTCACCCAACCAGGAGGGCGCAGACGTCGAAAGGAGTGTAACTACGGCGTACTTCGGCGTAGTTACTCTAACTAAGGCTTTGTTCTATTGATGGCGATGTATCTCGATGTATAGCTATCTCTATTTGTCTTTTACTACTGACAACAATCAAGGATCGCTGAAGAAGTTCAGCGATCTGTAAACTATCTATACTACTCCTCTCTTCTCATAGAACGTCCCTCAACTCCTGCACTGCCTCACGCTCAGTCCTCTTCGTTCAACTTTGCCGTACCTCGCCGTATCCCCGATATCCTACTCCGCTCACCTCGACTAACTTCGCCTAACTTCCCCTGTTCTGCTCTCCCTCGGTTCCCTTCCCCTAACTTCGCCGTAGTTCTCCGCTAGGCGGGGTTATCGTGACAAATACCCTCTTGGTTCTCGTAACTTCGCCGTAGTTGGTCTCAGTGGTTCGAGTGGAGGTTGGTGGTGGTGAAAAGGAAGGTCGGTGATGGTGAAAGGAGGGTCGGTGATGGTGGTTGTCAGGGATGTTACGACGTAGTTCGTGACAAGATCCTTGACAGGCAAAGCGGGACCAGAGATTATTGAGAAGAAGCAAGACAAGAGATCATTGAGAGGAAGTGGGACAAGAAGTTATCAGGAGCAGGCAGAACAGATCATTGAGAAGGGGGGGACAAAGTGAGAGGTGAAGAAGTGGGACAAATTGAGATGAAGCGGGACACATCATTGATAGAAGGCGGGACAAACTGACAGGAGGTGGGACTAAGAATACTGAGAGGAAGCAGAACAACCGGTACTCTTGCTAAATGCTATCACCCTTCTACATCATTCTCTACATCTTCCCATATTTCACGGTTTGTGGCTGACTTTCAGAGTACCTCACTGTGTCCCCTCTGGCTTCTTGCCTCTTCTGTCAGACCTTGAAAGAGTGACACATTTTATGAACCTTTGGTGCTCCTCTAGAGACAAAAAAGACAACTGGAGAATGGAAAAAACATGGAGACACAGCAAGGGGAAGCAGAAGAAGTCGGACTCATACCACAAACACCTCAAAAGAACCTTCAAAGACAACTGTCAAGGATACTGCCCACCCTGGGACAGAGGACAAAGCACAAAGGGACAAGGACAAGGAGTGACAAGGAATATACTTATGATAACAGGACTGAGTCCAACATGGAATGGGACTGTGACCCAAGGAATGTCTCTGGCTTGTCTAACAAGACTAGAAAGGACTTGGACTGTAACTGGAACTGGACTGGACTGGACTCAAAGAAAGGGTGGCAATGGGAATGACTTTTGATCAAGAACTAAAGAAGAACCATGTAAAACTATGAGGGGTTTATATCTATAAATTGGGCATTCTACCAGGTGGAGTCGTCCTGCGTAGGAAACCGTCGTAATCCTTGTCTTCCCTACTGTTTTCTAACTAACAATAACAAACTGCGCCCTGTTCTTGCCGTGCTGCGTATAATACGCTGTTGACTGCACGCAGAAGTACGCATGACCACGTAAACCATATGTTCGCCTCAAATCTAACTAAACTAAAGTCTTGGGTCTAATGCCATAACAGGCATACTAACTGAGGATAACATAACTAACCAAAGGTTCAGGTCTCTTGCCTCAAAGGCATCAGAGCAGAACTAAAACATGAGGAAACTGATACTTGTGATTCATGACAACAACCTTGACACTTCATTCCTGAACCCAACATCCCTCATGAGGTCATTCATTTCTTCACACTCCCTGAACATGCACAATCCCAAAAAAAATCACCAACACTGTCCTTCACTGTCTAAACGCTCTCAACCTTGGTCCACCTCGCCAGCTCACCCTATCCATACCTGAAGGTGTGATCTGTTCTGTTAAAGCAAATGGACTTCCTTTCCATGTTCTTTGTATACCAGACATGATTCCTCAGACCAACACAGACACCATCTTATCTTCCTTTCACACATTCAACAACCTGAAACCCTTTAAACATTTTTTATGTTTCTAATGTGCAAGAACAGGATGGAATTTAAGGGCTTCATCCTTTTGATCTAGGCATAGTGAGGTGACAAGCAAATACCATTGGAGTGAGCAAGGACACCAGTCAAACAACACGGAAGATAATTGATGAACCAACCAAAAAAAACAAGATAATTGACATCAAGCAGCCCTCAACATTCTTTGTCTCCTCAACAAATTTGTCTGCACCCCTGTCAGACAACAACATCCATATGTGGACAAAGATACGGTCAAATATTCCTTCTTTCTCAAGCATCAAGGACGTGATATGACGGCGGCTGAAGGAATAATGTTGAATTGAAAGGATACATAGAAACTTGGTGGAAGTAAAAAGGGAAATGGGAGTGGAATGAGATCTGGTGGTATGGCAATGGCGGTGGCAATTGGGTACAGTGAGGCTTGTCTCCCTCACCTTGACCAGAATAATGTGGACTCTGTTCCCACCTTCTTCACTCAACTATCTGGTGATCCCGGCTTCACTCAATTCTCTCAACTCCATGTTGATGCTTGTCTGTCACAGGGGTACGTCGTGACACCTCGATTATTCCACCAACAATGACCCTCCTTTGACCATCAAAACCCCCATCATGTCATAACGTCTTTACTCTACCCTTAACTCAGGACATCTGAGACCAACTACGGCAAACGACAACGGGAGAATAAGATATACGGGGCCTGGAGCATAGGGACAACAAAGTACGGCGAAGTTAGACGGAGTTAGGCTAAGTAGGGACAAAGGGAGCAGAAGTACGGCAAAGTTAGACGGAGTTAGGCTAAGTAGGGATAATGGAAGCAGAAGTGCGGCAATGTTAGGCCGAGTTAGCCAAAGGAGGAGAAGGATGGCCGAGGACTTGGGGAAGTTGGACGAAGTGCGTTCAAGTAGGTCTAAGCGCAAGAGGGTTGGGTGAACGTCTAGGAGGAGTAGATAATATTAGCTGAGAAGATCGCTGAAGAACTTCAGCGATCCTTGATTGTTGTCAGTGTTGAAAGATTGATAGAGATGGCTACATTCAAATCGAGATACATTGCCATCAGTAAAACAAAACCCTAGTTAGAGTAACTACGACAAAGTACACCGTAGTTACACTCCTTTCGACGTCTGCGCCCTCCTGGTTGGGTGAGACATCGACTTTGAAGCGCCAAGTTAGCCGAGGTTCATCGACCGTCGGTCTGATAGAGAAAAGTTGTTCGACAGCCGTGACATTGTCTTGGTGTTGGTGATGTTCTCATGGCCCCCACCTCTAATCTCATTCATCACGCTGTTGGAAAGGTCCTGCAAGGAAAGATAGAAGCATTGCAATATTTTATACATACCGTCATGTTGAGAGTCTGTTGGAGAAGCAGGAGGGTGGTAAAGTAGTTAGTGGTCCGTTGGAGGGAGTAGATTCAGATGATCTCATTATTTTTGGTGCAGATGAGATTAGTGAGCAGACAGACTATGAGGAAGTGATTGAATGATGCATTCTGTTTGTGCCACAGGCAACCCACCCCTCCCCACCAAAAAGACTTTTGGCTTCGATATGAATGGCAAAGCTGTGGCTCTGGCCACATTCACGGAGTGCTCTGGTCGTAAGATGGTCCAAGTGTTGAGGGACTGAAACAAGGAGAAGACGAACTCAAACAGTCCCTCATCGACTATTGAAAGACAAGGTGTCTGTCATAAATCTTGAATCTCGGTCGCAGCACAAGCAGTTTATAAAGGGTCTCAGCTCATACTATGAGCTGAGCATTGGATCTTTTAGCACAAGAGCTTAGTGCACGTCACCCTTTAGGCGTATGCATTACAGTGTCAATAAATCCAAGCATTGGTCTACCAGAAGCCTCCAAACACCCTTCCTCTTGTCCCCATGAAGATATGACATGATCACACTTCCTTGGCTGAGCATCTCAACCGTATCCAGGGCCACACATGTTGCTCTCAATACTGTCTCAAACAACCAAAGGGGAGTGAATCAACAGCAGAACCCATTTGTTGGTTTTCACTTTCCAGACCTCTCTGCACTACAGCTGCACTTGCTCCAAATGATCGTGATACCTGTCACACGGCGCCGCGCGACATCATCCTTTCCCTTCAAACAAAGTTCCTTTGGACATCAGTTTGCCATCAATGATCACGTTCTCATAAACTTCACCACCCACAAGGATATTAGGAGGCTAACCTCGTTGAGGACGAAGTTAGTCATGTAGGAAGTTAGGAGGGCATGAAGTTAGGGGAATACGAGGTTAGGGAGATACAAAGTTAGGGAGGCATGAACCTCGTTGAGGACAAAGTTTGTGAGGTACGAAGCTCGGGGCTTTGTGTTGAACAAAGTTCTGCATTGGCGAAGTTAGGGAGGAACAAAGTACATAAGGGCCGAGGCTCCCAGAGATCTTTGACGGTCTCTGGTGGGTGTTTTAGTGATAGTAGTTAGTTAGGCACAAAGTTATCACACCCAGAAGTTATTGTCAAACATTCATATCACGAAGATCAAGGCTGGTGAAGGTTGTAGCCCACAAAGTTAGTGGCTGTCGGTCCTGAGAAGCAAACGAAGAAACAACCCTGTGACAATATCCTACAGATCTCAATCCTTCCAAATGATCCCCTCCTCAACCTATACAATCCAGTGGTTACACTTGGATGGCAAGCTAATGTCAACATTCAGCCCTGCACAGATCCCCATGCAGTGGCCACCTATGTGGCAAAGTATGCCTCAAAGGCGGAAAAGCCCAGCCTTGCTTTTGGGGACGTCATGCAGGCAATTGCCAATCAGGTTGAGGACGAGACACCAAGCCAAGCAGCCTCTCAGAAGATGCTCAACAAGGTGGTTACAGAGAGGGATTACAGTGCCAAGAGTTTTGTCATTCCTTACTTGACGGTAAAATGATGTCATCATCTTGTGACTTTTGAACTCTTGGTCTCTTACCTTATTGGGCTTGGCAATTACTAGTTCAGGAAGGTGACCAGGATGTTGAAGACCATGATTGGTATGACATGTATCTGCAGAGGGACGAGACACTGGAGGACGTCATCTTGTACCAGTGGTAAAAACGGTACAAAAAACGACGTGGAAATATTGTGTTTTGTCAAAAGAATGACAGGATGGTCCGTCTCTGGCCTACCTACTACCCATCAAATAGCAATAATGAAGAGTATGAGATGTGGTGCCCAGCAAGAATGATTCTACACCACCCACATTGGAATGAGACAGCGCTACTTGATGAGGGAGAGACATGGGGTTTAGGATATGAGAGGTACAAGACTATACATCTGGATGGCCACAAAGATACTCTGCCAGCAAGAGGTTGCCAGCAAGGAGCAGGTGCTTGGAGATTGGCCTCTCATGTGTCAAGAGGGAGGTTCACATGCCGTCCAACTGGATATAGGTCAACAGCTGGGTCTTTGGGACATGGATAAAGCAGAGGACTGGCATAAGGTCACTTGGGAATGGGGAGTGAATGGTGAGGACGAGAGGACTAACGCTCTGGAAGAGTGGAAGAAGACTGTGAGGTTTGCCCAATACAACCTTTACTGATTCCACAGTTGGTTGCAAATGCTTCACCTCCCCCAGTCAACATCTTGCTTCTCAACAACACTCAAAAACGAGTACACAGCAAGGTCATGAAACACACCCAAACCTGGCAAAATGGTCGTCCTGCCCCATCCTTCTTACTCAATATCAATGGTACTGCTGGAACAGGCAATTCATCCCTAAATGACCCAATCTCCCAAAGCTTGGACCACTTCACATCACCTTCAAACTGTGTAAAACACCTTGCTCCAACAGGTGTTGCTGCTTCAAATATTGCTGAACAGACCCATCCCTCAGCCCTGGGATTATCTGCAGACAACAACAAAGCAGAACCTATTGAATTGTCAGGAACCCAACTTGCAACTCTGCAAGAAGAATGGAACATGGTCAAATATCTCATCTTAGACAAGAAAAGCATGATTGGAAGGAAAGCTTTGGGATGCATCCACACCCAACTTGGTTTCATCTTTCCTGCCTCTTCCCACCTCCCTTTTGGTGGTCTAAGTGTGCTTCTATTTGGGGATTTTGGCCAGCTTCCACCAGTTGGTGATACACCACTCTATGTGACAATGTGCCGAGAGGGGTCCTCTTCCTCATCTCATCTTCAAAATAAAGGACTGGAAGTTTATTGCCAATTCAAAGAGAGTATAGAGCTTAGGCAGGTGATAAGGCAAGTGGGGGAAGATAAACAGAGTCTAGGGTTCCGGACTACTCTTTGACATCTTTGAAGAAGTGGTGTCCATAAATTGTGAGTCAACATGACCTAAGCACCTATCATCAGATGTAGCACTCAAGACACACCCTCTGCCTTTTCCTCTGTTCCTTTCTTTGCCTGCATACCAGTGTGACGTGCTTGAACTCTCAGCACTGGTACCCCTGCTTTGACCAACCTGCCCACATTTGTCTCGGCAACCTGAGCTTTCTCAGAGCAGAGGTTGGTTGCAGTAGCATACTGCTCTTGGTCAAGTTGTCCAAGACGATCCCAAAAGCAAGCTACAAGCTGATGATAATTCTCCTGGGAGACCTCCAACACAGGGTTTGGTGAATGGGACAAAGGGAAGGGTACACTCAATTGGTTTGAGAGAGGGTGATGAAGCAGGAATTGACTTGCCCAGTGTAGTTATGGTTGCATTTCCCACTTTTCAGGGACAAACTTCATGCCACAACGAAGTTGGAACTCCTCGCCTCCCTATCACCCCTGTAATTGTCACCTGGGATGGGCCTGCAGGAACAACTTGCTCCAGGACACAGTTCCCTCTCCAACTTGTGTACGCCATCGCTATTTACAAACCCCAAGGAGCGACACTGGATAGAGCTTGTGTGCACATAGGCAATAGAGAGTTTGCAACTGGATTGACATTTGTTGTGGTGTCACGAGTAAGAGTACTATCAGAGTTGGCTTTTTGGCCAGGCTTTCCTATTGAGCAGATAGTGAGGAGCGGAAATGAGCAAGGTGGTGCAGGTGCAGCAAGACGGATGGTACAAGAGGATGAGGTTAGACGAAGAGGTCTTAGATTTCTGGAGTAAGCCAAGGTATGTCATTCTACATACTGCACAACTCTGCAATCTATGCATGAGAGCTCTCCAATTGTAATGCATGTCATGAATTTGGTGTTCATCATACTTACAAATCATCCACTCATTCTGATACATGTTCAAAAGCATTGAAACAAGTGAAGAGAGTAAGAGAAAGTCTCTTTCCTCCCACAATGGGTGTGACTTTGTGGGGTGAGAAGGTGGAGTAGAAAACAGTTGCAGAACAAGGAGGGAGCTGGTGAAAGAGACTGATGGACGGAATGTGTAATTCCCCACCTGATGTCCACTGTCCTATGGGAGCTAGAAGTGAATAAGTCCTCATTAAATCCCCAAACTCCAAATGAAACATTTCTCCAACTTGTTTAGTCACTGCCACAAAAGTTGCAATACACAGGAGGAATGGGTTGGGATAGGTAGGATGTGACTCCTTGAGGCGGTCCAGCACATTCTGAAGTTCAGGTCTTGGTGCATTCACCAGTTCATAAGGTATGTGGAGGTCAGCCATAGTAGCTGCCTGTGTAGAAGAACAAACTTACTCAGTGACTGGGTTTAGTGCGCCGAGGTCCAGTTGCTTGAGCAAAGATTTGGCACAAGGTCCGAAAAATTTGGCTATGGTGGAACAGAGTAGCATGAGTTGATAGACAGCTTCTTCATCTCCCTCCTGTTTGGTATCACAAGTGGTAAAGAGTTCCTTGCTGTAATGCTTCCATTCAAGTAGATGTAGGACTTGTTGGTAGATAGGATCTTTGGTATGTTCATCAATGTTGTAAGCGTGACCTGCATTACAGCCGGAATACCCCTTGGGTTTGGCCTAAAAAGTCAGCTCTAGCTGGGTTCTATCTTGGTTCTGACTCACTGCTTTTGTGGGATCCCATGCCTCCAGTATCTTCTTTCAACCTCTGTGGAAAACACATTTGGAATATGTATGACAAGATTCTTCACTTGTACGTGTGAGGTATTGGCAGGGACTGGAATGACAAAGGGAGTAGGTGGAGGAGCAAGTCAATAAATGCACAGTAATGATTGGTGACTTTCACCCCCTTCTCTGACTGCATTTTGCCAATCATTCTGTTTGAGATGGTATACGGCATGCATCCAGACATGGAGGGGTGCGTTGAGATGCAGCGGAACTGTATGTCAGTCAATCTGAAAGCGAGGGTGGAAGGGTGAAAATTAAGGGAAAGCAAGGGAAAGCAAGGGAAAGCAAGGGAAAGTGTTACGACCCTGTTGTGACCCATGTAGTAGATGACCATATAATATCGTACTGTACCGTATTGTAGTTGAGCTGCAGATGGGAGATAGCAATTGGTCTATACAGACTGGAGTCGCAAACTGATCTTACCATATGCACTTGCCATTGGCAACTACCATTTGCGACTACCAACTGTAAATACTGTTTGTAAGTACCGTCTGCACCTACCATCTGTAAGTACCATCTGTACCTACCATTTGTAGATACCAATGGTACTTAGCTACCGTCTGTGCTACGGACGGTGAAGGACAGTAGGGCTCTAGAAAAGTATATAAACCTTTCCGTAGGATCCTTTATCTTAAGGATTGATATATTTTCTTGCCACATACAAGATCTCTACTCACCATCTACTAACCTCTTCTCGTCACCCCTGATCCCTTTGTCATCATCTCGACTTGACTGATCCTTCCAAGTCATCTTAGTTGTCCGACGGACTTCACAAGCCAAGAGCTATACACCAGTCTTCATAGCTCAAGCCTGTAAACTGTTGTAGTCCATCTGTCTCCATTCTTCTCAGAGATCTGGTGGGGACAGGTCGTGACAGAAAGCCAGGGTGAAAAGCAAGGGAAAGCCAGGGAAAGCAAGGGAAAGCAAGGGAAAGCAAGGGAAAGCAAGGGAAAGCAAGGGAAAGCAAGGGTGAAAAGCAAGGGAAAGCAAGGGAAAGCAAGGGTGGAAAGCAAGGGTGGAAAGCAAGGGCAAGATAGACTTACCAAGGTCTTTTAGCCTCCTGACCCGACACTTTCTCATGTTCTGACCTTCTTTGCAATACTCCTTCTCAGCTCTAGACTGGCGCCACTTAGTCTGTTCTCCTTGACCTACACTTGTGACTGTCCCTTTTCCTTCAAGTCTCAATTCGACTTTCCATTCAGATACGGCTTTGAGTTGAGACTGGGTAGTCTTGACTGTCACGAACCACGTCGTAACATCCCTGACAACCACCATCATCAACCCTCCTTTCACCATCACCGAACCACTATCCATCACCAACCACCACCCGAACCACTGAGACCGACTACGACGAAGTTACGAGATCCTAGAGGGTGTTTGTCACGATAACCCCGCCTAGCGGAGAACTACGGCGAAGTTAGGGGAAGGGAACCGAGGGAGAGCAGAACAGGGGAAGTTAGGCGAAGTTAGTCAAAGTGAGCGGAGTAGGACATCGGGGATATGGCGAGGTACGGCGAAGTTGAACGAAGAGGACTGAGCGTGAGTCAGTGCAGGAGTTGAGGGACGTTCTATGAGAAGAGAGGAGTAGTATAGATAGTTTACAGATCGCTGAACTTCTTCAGCGATCCTTGATTGTTGTCAGTAGCGAGAGATATATTCAGTAGCTACAACCTTCGAGTTAAGGAGAGCTACCACCGAGCAGTTCGGCGCACTACGGCAAAGTTAGCCCCAGTTCATTGACGATCACCTTATCATTTACCACTCGACGTATTACTACGGCGAAGGTAGCCGTAGTTCCCTGATGAGTACCCTGTCCTAGTGAGACATCGACACCCCACTATGACGTAGTTAGCCAAGGTTTGTCAACCGTCGGTCAGTAGAGGAGAAGAAACGATGACCGTTACATTGACTCCAGAAGGGTGTGCAGTCTTGATCACTTCAATTGCAGGTCCGAGTTGAGACTCAGGAGTCTTGACTCTAGGAGAAGCACAGATAATGTCTTGAGTAAGTTTTAGACCTTTTCTCCACATTGTGACAGTGAAGAGATGAAGAAGGAGAGAAATTCATACTTAGTGGGAAAAAAAATTGATAGCCGGATTGGGCTAATGAAGCAGAACCCTGACAGCCGGGCTCTCATCCCCTCGATCCGCGAGTTGATATCTGTAAGACACGGCGAACGATGAGCAACCGTGGTCAGTATTGATAACTCGCTGTCTACAATGTAGAGAGGCAAAAGGAGAAGAAGAATATGCATATCATAGAATACCACTCCTTATATCCACAACTGAGTCCTCCAGAGGAATCAGGGGTAAGGGGTAAGTGTTAGAGGAACAATACGGTAAGGTGGCTCACCCGGAAATTGGTCAAACCCCTTTATTGATCAGTCCGACGTGTCATTAGACGCGTCCCTCCCTGTCACCTAAAGAACGTGTTGTTTATCTCTTTCTGTCTCTTGTCTGTCCATTATGCAGACCTCAACAGACCCTCTTGAGGCCGCTATCCAAAGATATGAGTCGCAGCAACATCTACCACCCTCCAAACGCCAAAGTCAACGAGAGATCGCACGAGCTTTCCGTGTCAACCAATCCACCCTATCCTACCGATTATCTGGTCACACCTCCTCTCGTGAGCAATCACATCGTCACCTCCAAGCCCTAACACCTGAGGAAGAAGACTGCATAGTCAATTACATCTGTCGATCTTCTCAGAGTGGTCATCCTCCATCCCCTGCTCACATCACCGAGCTCGCCAACAACCTTCGTCAAAACCGTCTCCTTCTCTCTCCCATTCCTGATACCACCGTCATCCTCCCTCTTGGGATCAACTGGCTTCAGAAGTTCAAAAATCGACATCCCGAAGTCAAAACTACATGGTCTCGTGCCATTGATATAGCTCGAATTGACGGATGTGAACTTACACTCATCAAGAAATGGTTCACCGAGATGTCAGCACTCCTAGATCAACATCATTATCGCCCAGAGAACATTTACAATATGGATGAGACCGGATATAATATTGGTACCACTCTGTCCTCTCAAGTGATGACAGTAGTAGAAGGAGATAGGAGTATCAGGGGGAAGGTAGTAAAGGCACAGAAAGGGCGGCAAGAGTGGGTTACTGCAATTGAGTGTGTATCAGCTGTAGGTCGAGCTCTTCCTCCAATCATTATCTTCAAGGGAAAAGCCGAGTTCAACCTTCGTTTACGTCCCCAAAATCGAGATATTGAGGGTTGGCAGTGGACAACGAGTTTGAAAGGGTGGTCAAGCAATGCACTCGCTTGCTACTGGTTAAAATCACAATTCCAGCCGATGACAGTTCCGTCCGATCCATCTCAACGTCGTCTTCTTATCCTAGATGGGCATGGGAGTCATGTGAAGGCCGACTTCATTAGCTTCTGCATTGAAAACTCGATAGATGTCATGGTTCTCCCCTCACATTCATCACATTGGACACAACCACTTGATACGGGTGTCTTCAGTCCCCTCAAACGACATTTGATGAAGTTCTCCGATATCGCGATCCGTCACAATACAGGTTCAATAGAGAAAGAAAAGTGGGCAGCCGATCTGGTGACTGCTAGGGAGAGGGCAATGACCAAAGAGCATATTGGTGTCGGATGGAGGAAGTCCGGTTTACACCCTTTTAATCCCAATGTTGTCTATCGAATGCTTTCCACTCCCGATAAAACACCTACCCGTCCGCTTCTTCGGTCTCAATCCTCAGCATCTATCACATCCGAGAATGACGAACTCCTCCGGAACAGTCCAGCTATCAATGCAACACCAATAAAAAAGCGACTTATAGACGTGACTGCCTTCCTTGAGAGCGAACGGTCGGAACTTACAAGGGCAGAGATGGAGATACAGGAGTTGTGCACTCTTCTCAAGCCTCCAAAGCGACAGAAAGCAGCTGCTACAGTTTCGAATATTGGAACACATAATTTTACAGGTGGGACGGTACTTGAAAGGCTACGGGAGATTGAGGCGGCAGCAGAGAAGAGAAAACAGAAGAAAAAAGGGGGAGGAGAGGGAAGGAAGGATCGCACGGAAGGGGATGGTCCGGAAGCGACTACCTCGGTGACAGGGGGTGCTGCAGGGATGTTAGAGGTACCGGAAGGTAGCCAGGGGTCGAGTACTGTTCGCCGCATTATCTTACGGGTGTAGGGTTCCGTGTGCATGCATAATAACAATTTTGGTGTGTAGCAACACATTTGCGGCGATAGGTGATCAGTAAGGGGGTTTGACCAATTTCCGGGTGAGCCACCTTACGGCTATCCGGCTACACTTTCCTAGTCCCTACGCGCCGAAACTCGGCACACGATAATTACCATTGAACCATTAACGATCTGTACAGTAGTGTTCAGCAAAATCACTGCTACTCTTGCATCCTTCTAAGAACGAAGCCAAGCGGCATCATCATCATTGGCATATCCCATCTAGTCTCATGACTCCATCCCAGAAGAAACATTATGAACCCTCACTCAATCACTCGTTCATCAGGTCTATGCCCCTATCCCCAGTGTCACCAGCTGTCAACTCCGGCATGCCACTGTCCGACGAAGAAGACAGAGCTCAGGCTTTGTTAGCACTCAGCGTCGCTTTGCTCGATTCCGCCCTCGATCTCTTCATGCAGCATAGTATATCAGATGCTCAGCTCAATCAGCCATCCGTGTTGATGCCTGGCGGGACGGTCGGCAAACACCTTCGTCATGTGATCGAGACCTTTCAAGCATTCCTCCTCCCATTGATACACCCCGTCTCAAACTCGACATCGGCATCTCCCTCCGGGACAAAATCTGTGAGAAGGATGGCGGACTATCGCCAGGAGAGTCATGCTCAATCGTCGGAGATCAATTACGACACCACCCTTCCGTCTTCGCGCAAAACTTTAGCTCGTTCGGCGGACGCTTGTCAGGCGGCTCTGAGGGCGGTCAGGGATGACCTTGAAGCATGGGGGAGAAGCAGTGATAATCTGGGCCAAGTAGGGGATAGTGAGCACGGGATCCCCGGCGTTGGAGTGGCCGGTGAAACAAATGTTAGCGGGCTAGCGGCACAAATGCAGAGGGAGGTCAGATTGATTGCTCTGACACCGACAAGGCAAGAAATAAAGTCCACGTTTGGACGAGAGGTCAGTCCCACTCCACTCCACTCACTTCTCGTTGTCTCCTTGAGCGGTCCATATTGTCGGTACATTCATCTACTGAATAGAGGCCAAGACTCACGATTTATCTCTCTGTGTAGCCTGTCAGGGACAAGTAACGCTATCAGCATCTCCATCATTGCTGTAGCGACAGACCCACGAACATTCTGGATATCACTGACGCCGCAGCTCTGGTTTTGCGCTCTACATGCTATCCACCATTTCAGTATGCTTCGTACCATCGCAGTACACGAGTTGAGCATGGATCTGCCTCTGGAATTCGGCACTGCTCCATCCACTTTGCTGTGAGTTTTCAGCCTTGTCAGTGTCCATTGAACCCCTCTCATGTTGCCTTGTTCCTGTCTAACGTCCTGCGAGCCTGCGATCAGGCAGAAAGACCTTCGTAGATCCGAATCTGTTGGTCGCATGGCTTGCCAACTGTCCGCCGTGGTCATGAGGACACCGTCGCGAATCTCTGAGACGCCAAGTGTATATGATATGTATGCTGACGACGATCAAGGTATCGGGGCCCAGGCTGGACACCTCCAACATCAACATTACCCAAAACAACGACGAACCCCTTCCCCCGTGCCAAGCTGTGAGTTCTCAACGCTCTGTGCAGCCAGTCCGGGGAGACATCAAACATGTTGTAGCAATATGCATACGATCCCTCATTACACGCACCGTCTTTTCTCTTTCGGTCCGTGGCTGATAGGGCTTCGCAAACCCGTCAATCTCCTCAAGTCCTGACGGGTCCAGTCATGTATCCGTCTCCCTTGCGACTCCATATGCCTGCTGCCCAACTGTCCACCACTGTCCATTTCTACCACCAACGCAGAATTGACCTGCGTATTCCAGTTCAAGCGGATGCAGCCTCTTCCCAACGATTACTAAGCTGTGTAAAGGCGGCCCAGAATCTTCCTCCGGCAGGCCCGCGAGTTCAGCGAGAGTGCCGGCGATGATGCGCTGCGTAGGAGTACCAACTCGCGACAGGGACAGGGCGAGTGTTCGATCTGGTACACACAGGGGAGACACCTCTTCGATCGGCGTAGAGGGTGCAGGAGCAAAAGGTTGACCATCAGCAGGCAGAGGGGAGCTCTGGCGGGAAGAACCGTTGGTGTGGGGATTGTCTAGATAGGCGTTCGGATGAGAGGCAGGTGTCGTCCCGTCACTGGAAAGCGAGTCCGACGGCGGCGCTCTCCGGGCATGTCGAGTTGATAGTGTCTGGAGAATCTGTTGGAAAGCGGTGTGGGGTGACATGAATCTGGGCGGTTCGTAAATCAAGCGGCCCCTGGCACGGACGTCAGCTCAATAAGCAGGGATTGCAGAGTTAGAACGGAAGAGAGGGATCGCCTCAAGAAGATGGAAGCACGACTGTGGTCCCCCCGCATATAAGATGGACCTACCTGGCCATGTTCTCTTCGCTCTGCTCCCGGACTTTGATGTCTAGCAACACAAGTGTATGCAGACCCACCCTGAGGTTCTCCTCCAGTCGATCATACCAGCTATCGGGAGCCCAGGTGCTCGTGTAGAATGGCAAGCTGATTGTCTGACCGAAAGAGTACATTTGGAGGCCTGTAGATCCGAGAGCGGTGAGAATTGAGGCATTGTGTATCACCTGTGTCGGAATATTAAGAGAGCGGGCGCGCAAGATCAAGTCGGAATGAGTGGTAGCACTATGAAGTCAGCACTACTCGGGGTAAAATGGCGCGAGGGAAGTTCTGCAGAGGATAACAGGTCAATATCCGTAGAGAAGGACGAATGACCTACCCTAGAGGATCGCCTACAACCAGAAAAGCAACGTCCAGTTTGTCGGCACCTTGCAAAATCTCATCCGCCTGGAGCTCAACCATTTCTCTGGTTGCGGTGATGACTTTTCGCTCGTAAAAAGCTTCCTCCCGGGTTAGCCCTGCTGTCGCTATACAGACATCTATGGTACAGATATAATATATGAAGGTGAACGGAAAGCACGGAAGCTCACCAAAGTCTCGATCGGGCACATTAGTATCGAAGTATATGACTCTAAGTATACCCTGGCAGACTTTTTGACGGCCTGTTAAATGATCAGTGAGAACGCCGTGAGGGATGCGAGTAGCATGGCAGCAAAGAGGATGGATGAGAGATGCAGAGAAGATCAAGACTGGGAAGCAAGTTCAACGTAGGAAGGGAAATGCAAGTGATACGTAAGAAAAGACCTGCCCACATCAAGACCCTTGACAGTAATGTCCCTCTCATCACTCAATCCCAACCCGACGATGTATAGCATGCCGAGCGACAGAGCAGTATCGAGTAACTTGGAAAAGTAACTTGGTGAACATGGTTGTTGGTAGAGTAGTTACGAATAGAGTACTGACAGTCACGTGATGGAAAATGCAAAGCGGGAAAGAAAAGAAAGACACGTCAGCCGTTCCCTCTCGGCCCCGTTTTTCCAAAGCCAGCCCAGCCAGCCAGCCGCCTCTCAACTAGTTGACTACTACTAATTGTCTATCTACCTACCTATACACCTTGTCTCTTTACTTCTCTTCTCTATTCGTTGCTCTCTTTCTCTCTTTCATGGACATGTGACTCGCTCCGCAATCATCCCATGTCACTCACCCTGCTCTCTCAATAAACCATCGCTTCTAACATCATAATCTCCTTCTGCTCCGTCCTTCTCCCCTTTCCCCTCTCTTCAAGTTTCGTCAATCGTGTCTTACCCATACTTCGCGTCCAAGGTCTTCCTACCCCTCATTCCTTGCCAGCTTCACCGATATGAACCGTTTGACTCGAACCCGCAGTCAGCATTTCGTCAGCTCTCCACGCAAGACCCGTCTCCCTCTCGGCCGCAATCTCAAACGTCGCAAAGTGGGTCAGTCGGCTCTCGCCGCCAGGCCGGTCAATGCCAGTCAGATCGTTGACTCGGACGGCCAAACTCCTACAGACTCGGACTCGTCAGCCCAAGCCGGTCCGGGTCCATCGAGTACGGAGAACTACATGCCTCTCAGCTCTGAAATCGGGTCTCAATTGGTCAATCGTGGTGGGGTAAGGGGTAAAATCAAACACTCGAGGCCAGTAGAGCGACGACACGATAGCAAAGAACGGCGTTTCGAAGTTACAGCGCTGAAGGATGACGACTCAAGCCCACGAAAGCGAAAGAGACATGAACCTGACCTCTGGTCGGACACGTCAAGCTGGGTCGAGATGGAAGAGGACGAGGCCGAGCCCGAATTCATAGCAGACAGTGAGCTCCGCAGTTCCTCATAGGCTTTGACAGACGAGTTTGGCTTGTCACACGTTAGACGGGCTGACGTGTTCAGGTGACCAGCATCTTCTGAGAGATGCGCCCGCTCACGCACTGCATCGGCTACGCAAGGTCGAACTTGTGCGGCTCTGGAAAGTAGCCGGAATGTGGGAGAGTGAAGAAGATAGCTGGGATGTCATGTCCACTGGAACAGGAGAAGATGACGCGGATGGCGGACTGAGCAAGAAGAGATTGGTTGATGGTCTCATTGCCGCTGTCAGTATGCTGTCCGTACTATTCATACGCTAATGACTGCAGCGCGATACATCGAAAGGACGCGTACAAACAACCCCCTCCCCCCCTCGGGCCCAGCTGCTTGATGGTCCTCTCGACGTCGGACATCTGCTCAGCCCAGCTCATTCTCGTCCCCCATCACCAAGCACGTCATCCACGTCATCTACAGGCAGTCGAGAGTATAGACGGCCAGACGTGGACGCCACTCCGCGTGCTGTCGCTCGTACCCGCACTCGCGCTCATACAGAGGTTGCCATCCTGCGCTCTGCAAATCACAGAACCACGACAAAGAACATTCTTCGCGGGCGAAGGCTCCTCGCCGGACTTCGGGACAGATCTCAAGAGCAAGATCGGAGAGCGCGTTTCGCTCACGAGGTCAGGAGCCCAACAACAGGTCCTCTGTGAGTCATGTTTCTTTAGCGGATCACCAACTCGCCGGCGAAATCTGATGGGTTCATCCGCTGACATGCTGGTATAGTCGGCTCACCCGTCGATCATCGACCACCTCATCCACGTGCACCTTCCCCACAGACTCTTCCCCCCCGTCCACTCTTCCTCTTCGTAATAATGGGCGCTCACGGATCCCTGCCAGACTTCGAGGTTTTACACCCGCCCGTCGGCTGGCCGATGTGCTCATTGGGAGTTCCTCTCACGCTTTCAGAACCTCCCGAGAATCGATCGGTCACGCTTCGCGACAGAAAAGCGTTGAGATACGACCTAGTCCCTTTAAGAACAACGCTTGGTCTCGCATGCGTGGGTCGCTCAGAAGTGCCACTGGTAGTGAGATCGATGCCGATCGAGAGGATGAGGGAGATTCAGAGGACGGTAGCCCCGGCCCGAGCAGTAGGACGAGGGCGAAGGATATGATCAGAGGCAAGGAAGCGGGAATCGACGCATCCTGTCACCCTTCCGACGCTCACCTTCGACTTCATAGGGCCGCGAAGACAAAGGCCATCGAGGCGCTGCGAGAGGGCGAGAGCGACGGGCCCGAGGAGAACGAAATGGATGTGGATGGCGTCAGTGACAGCGGTTCTTGGCATTCGGTCACGGACGAGCCAGCGTCTTCGGGACCTTTGACTCGATCTCAAAGACTTAGTCAGGTGACACCGCCGCTTGATCCACCCATCAGACGCTCGCGGCGTGCATCCCACATGTCTTCGATCATGACTTCAAACCATTCCGAGACGAACACACTCGCAAGCGAACATATGGAAGACGACCGAACTCTAGGCGAGAGAACAAGTATTGCAATGCCAGTAGTTCGGACTTTACGTTCGGGCAAACCATTTGGGGCGATGCAGACGCGTAGAAGCCGTCTCCGGCAGGAGGCCATCGATGATCCAGACATGGAGGATGAGTCGGAAGAGGACGGCGATGGCGAGGAAGAGGATGACAGTGACTTCGATGAATCCGAGATGGATCTGACGGGGGCGACTGTCACTTCTTTAACGAGACTACTGCGGGACGAGCTTGTACAAATGTGCGAGGCGAGGGGTCTGGATGTTGGTGGGACGAAACCGCAGCTAGCTGGAGCCCTGATTGAATGGGTGAGCCCTACCGCTTGACGCCTCTTCGCCTTGAAAGATTTCTTACCTGCTCTGGTAAACCTCATCGCGGATTTGATGCCCCATCTCCATCGTAGTCCACTAGCTAACTTAATAGAGAGATGAGCAAGTTATTCCTGATGTGGACGACGATCAAGGCTCCCAATCCTCCTCCTCTTCTGAAGCTACTGCCAAACCTTCTTCCTCTCCTCGGAGGAGACATTCGGAGCAAGAAAGAGTAATCCACGCAGTGGGGTCGAACAAACACGTATCCGGCAAGATCACACCCGTGCTTCTGAGAGATCACATTCATGTTTCAGACCCGGCAACTCCACCGCTGTCCGATGACAACAGACATGCAGGCGATGCAGAGCTCAATCTCGATCTAGCCGAACTTGGCTTGGAAGATAGCATGATCCGACCCAATCAGCTGCAGAAGCTGGACAAGATTGGCTCTGGTGGATTCAAAGATGTCTATGTGGGCAAGCTTCGTGGTCGCAAAGTGGCCATCTCCGAGTTCCGGGAACATTTGAGTGAAATGGACATTCGGGAGTTGAAATTGCTTGCGGAATTCTCACATCCGAACATCGTTCGCTTCCGTGGTGTCTGCATCCCAGACGAAAGAGGCCAGCTACCTTGTCTAGTAAGTGAACTGTGCGAGAATGGGGACCTCTTCGACTATATACGAAATGTGCCTTGCCCAAGTCTCAAGCGTCTGCTAGGCTTGATGTTGGATATCGCAAGAGGTCTCGAATATCTTCATACGAGATCGCCGGCCATCATCCACCGAGATTGCAAGAGCAGTAACATTTTGATCAACAGACAGGGTCACGCCAAGGTTGGCGACTTTGGACTTGCTCGGGTGAAGAGGAGTACAAGAAGCATGATCAGGAGCTTAGTAGGGACTGTGAATTGGCAAGCGCCCGAACTCTGGCATCCTGCTCCGAGATACGATTATAAGGTGGATGTGTTTTCGGCGGCCATGGTCTTCTGGGAGATGATGTCGGGTTGGATCGGTGAGAAGGTGAGTACTTTGCCGCACCCATCTTCGCTCGTCAACCTTTCCTGTGGCTTTTGACTGCTCGAACTGGAAAAGCGAAAAGAAAATATTGCTGACAGACGACAGAAATACCCTTGGGAAGGTCACAACGAACACTATATCTACGACGCCGTCGGTGCCAAGCATCGTCGTCCGTCCATCGCAGGCCTCCGTAAACATTGGGGTGCGGAGCCTGTCAACCTGATGGAGAGGATGTGGGAACAGGACCCTGCTGAAAGGCCGACGATGACGGATGTGGTATCCGACCTCGAGTCTCTGATCGCCGAATGTTGATACCTCACACACTGTACCTCTTCGTCAATCTCGCCTAAACCTATTACTTTCGGTCCTCCATCTCGACAAAAAGACAACACAACTGATCCCTCTCGAGGCTATCCACTCAATCACCACAGGCGGCGCCATCGACAGTAATCACCTACCAACAATGCTCTCCCAACGGTTCGCTCATGCTTTCAGATGACAGACATGCCCACGGTTACTATATACATATATATATCATCACGGAAGAGGTGTAATAGCATTCATGTATCCTTGACTTGACGTCTGATCCTTTCTCGATCCCACCTCGGACCTGTGTTGACCGCCCTCGGATCACACTCCTCCGGAACTTGGTTTCGGACCAGAACTGACGCAACGATGTCCCACTTGTCACCTCTCTGGTGGGTGATCGGTGAGCTATGGCGAGCACGGCTTACAGACGACCAGGCATCCTGGCGACAGGTACATAATGTCATGATTGGTCAATGATCAATGAGTGCGCTCCCCCGATCATCGTCTCTATCTTGACTTTCACCACCTACCTGACTCTCTCCTTCTTCATTTATCACTCATCGATCATCACTCATCGCCTGTTCACTCATACATATCACTCGTCATCATGAGCAGTGTCCCTCCCACGGATCCAGATGCACCCCCTTCAGCTGCTTGCCGAGTTCTGATCACCGGTGCCAACTCTGGTCTCGGTCTCGCCCTCGCCCGCGCCCTTCTCGATTCTTCAGAGGTCTACCATGTCATGCTCGCATGTCGCTCTCTCGAAAAAGGTCATCACGCTATCGCTCAACTCAATGACGAGTTTCAACATCGTTTCGCAGACGGTCGCGGCGCTCGAATCGTTGTCCTAGACGTCAATGATGATGATAGCCTTCGCCGAGCATATCATCATGTGCTGATCAAAGAACAAGGCTTGGACATTCTTGTGAACAATGCAGGTAAATAAATGTCCATTCCTCTGCTCCCTGCAATGTTCCTCTCTATCATAATCATCATGTGGTCTGATCATCGAGCTTCATGATCGTGTCTCAATCCCAGAGCCTCCGTTCCTCTGATATTCTCTCCACCTAGATGGGAACTGATCACCAGGAGCTCAGTTCGACCACCTTTCCGTCTCCGGACAAATGTCCATCCGGGAGTCCTTCACTCAAACCCTTGCCGTTCACGTCTCCTCTCCTCACGTCGTCACCAACACTTTTGCGCCCCTGCTCATCGAGTCCACACATCCTTTAAAAGCGGTTCTTTTTGTCTCGTCCCGCAGCGCGTCTCTGGCCAACCACGAAGCCAAGGTCATGGCTGAGGATCAAGCTCCTGGACCCGGATGGCCCAAATCCGACCAATACTACATTCACAAATCCAAGGACGATAATAATCACGGCCCGGGCTTGATCATCCCAGCATATCGCACTGCGAAATGCGCGGAAAGTATGCTCGTGAGGGAATGGGCTAGGGTGCTGGAGAATGACCATGTGAGGGTGTTCGGCGTCAGTCCAGGATTACTCGTTACAAACCTCGGCAAGGGAGCAGCATTTCTCTCTCGGCTCGGTGGAGAAGACGCCATGGTTGGTGGAGTCTTCTTGAGAGAGGTCATCGAAGGATCGAGGGACAAGGATGTGGGTAAAGTGGTGGGCAGGAAGGGTGTACAGCCGTGGTAGAGAGAAGGAGCATGTGGTCAAATCGAAGAATGTGCGACTGCGTGTTGGGAAGTTGAAGGATGATTATGGTGATTGGGGCATATGCCATAATGAACAGACATGACATGCATGGTTGGAACTCATTGCTCACGATTGCCGCTACTACTCTGGGACCCATCGTCCTGGGCCAAGAGCTCCTGCACCCGTCTGACTTTGTGATCATTGGCTCCCCCGTCGACGACTTTATCTATGCGAGTACCGATGCGAATGTCCGTCTGGACATCAGCTCGGGTCCTGTAAGACATAGAAGATGGTCATGGTACATAACGAGTGTTTGTGAATGGTAATTGATATGATGGGAGAGGGGACCAATGCGATGAAACGAGTGATAAGGAAGGTAAGGTTTGAGCACCTACCGCAACCCTGGCCGCTCCCATGGCATGAACAGCCTCGTGGCATTGCTCTATGGTCCGCATGACTAAACTCCACTCGCCCTCAATGTTGGTGCCATAGCCATGCATTCGATATTCAAGACCTGAGGCGGCGAGAACCCTTTGACATTCGGCGATCTGAGGTGCGACCGAGGGGGTACCGAGACCTACAGGGATGAGACAAACTGGGATCAGATTGGATCCACTGGTGCCATTGCCCATTGGAAATTCGCTCTTTGCGACGTCATAGATACGAGATTGGAGTGAAACAAGGCAAGAGTACGTACAATCAGCCACTGCATACATGATGGTCAGGTCAAGAGCAGGGGTCGTGTCGATCGTAGACACAGCAAGACTCAAGGTGGAGATGGTGGTGCAGAGTAGTGAAGACTAGGTGTAGGTAAGTACAAGAACGGCAAAGTCGGGTCTCGTCTCGATCGGCCGAAACGGAGAGGGCGTTAGTGGCACAAAGCACATCACTAGTTGTACACTGCCCATCTGTTCCTCGTACGCCATTACTCTGTCGCAGTCGCATGCCGCAGGCCGCAGGAATACACATATAACATACTTACATACGTCAAGGGTGAAAAGGGTACGAGTGTACGAAGCAGAGTCAAGTGCTGGTACGGGGCGTATGCGAGAGTAAATTTTGTACATATACACACTGATCGGTCGTGACGCCTGATGTCGTATACCGCAAAGACATGGTATGCATTCCCACTGCAACTGACTGCCGCTGGTTCTCAAATGATCATCTCCCCTTTAGCCCACTAGCCGCTAAAAGCTGAAGATGATCTGCTTGAAACCCGGGACATTGCATCCTCCCTTTAAGCCAAGCAGAGACTTTCGCTCTGACATCCTGCAGGACTCTTTGACCGGGAATAGTGGTATCACCTTCCGTCCAGTCCACCGAGACAGTCCCACACGCACCATTTGGGATCTCGTCGGGGGTATCGCCATTGGATATACGAGGGCGACCAGGACGAGGGCGACTGGGGCGAGGATGTTAGGGGGTGAGGATCTCTGATCAAAGAGTGTGGCTCGACGTACATATCCGACCGACCATATAAATCAGATTCGGAAGCGATTCCCCCACCACGCCACCATTATGTACATGCCGTACCACCATGGCTTATCCCCATGGCCCATGAGATCCTACCTGTCCTCGTTGTCATCCGTCATCTTGTCCACCCTAGTCACATTCCCCTGTGTCCAACATTTCCAATCACCTCCACACCATTGGCTGATGATAGGGGTTGAAACAAAACCACTGGCCACTGACCCACTGACTCATCACCGACATCAGGGACTTCTGTAACGTTATCGGAATCTTCCTGATGCCTGAAACGGCCGAAGAGTATCGAACCGGGCGCACGAATTGCGATGGCTAAACTAGAGTCGATGACGAATGCATGAGACAGGCATCGTCATAGATTTGAGCCAGAGACAGATGAAGCGGGAACAGATATCCAGATGATGTTCGGCTCTGATGGAATGAATACGTGCATCATGCTACCTGTGTGTGAGAAAGGATAAAAAAAGCGACTGCGGGTATTGGTTAGGGCGCGGCGATCAGACAAGGATAGAGATTGATTGATTGATTGACTGGAACAGGCAGGAGGCAGACTGCATAGCTACAGGGATAGACTGATAAAGGAGCAACGGTGAATAACAAGGAGAAGATTCGTCTCTCAAATCTTTCACTCACCTCTGCGCCCACCCCCATCTCCCATCTCCTATCCTCGTCGTCCCTTCGCTACCTTTTATCTTCTCGTTTCCCGTCCAGCTTTTTCCCACATCGTCTTTTTTCTCCTCCTCCTCCTCACTTTCTCTTCTGTCCTTCCCCTCTTTCCTTCCGATTACGAACCACATAGAGACAACCACAAGATGCGTTCGTTCTCCCCAATCGTCCTCGGTGTGCTCACCCTGATCTCCTTACCTCTCGTCATCGCAAACGCGGTTCCTCGAGCAGCCACCACCCAGCTTGCAGCCCAGCACGGTTGTAACGCTGGCACGGGACCAGGTACGTCGACGGGATGTGAGTGCCCAGCCGGTCTCTATTCGACTCAAGGAGTTTGTAAGTGTCACGATGGTGCCGCCGTCAAGGTCGTCATTCAATACCTTCACGGAGGTTACAAGGAGTCCGTGACCTGTGATTGCCCTGGCAAACATCAGAGTGAGTCTTCATCTTTTTAGTGAGACGTGATGAACAGAGTTGACCGCTAGCATACTTGATCAGTGCCAATTCTGGTGCCACCTGCGTCTGCGACGTGAGTTCCCCCACCTTCCAGCTGTCTTTTCCGGTTTCAATCTCACGCCCTCGTGTTAAGCGTCGGTGATGATACCTTCAACTTCCATCATGATGAACAGTGGTACGGGACAGAACTCACGTCAAGGCCGGATACACTGCAACGTTCAACAAAAAGGGCAAACTCCAGTGCACCGTCAATGGTCAACCCCCTCCTTCCAAGCGCGCCTCGATCGAGCATAAACGTTCTTTCGACGAAGCGATTGACGTCCGCGAGTCCGGCGTAGAGAGTCGCGAGCTCGAAGACTTGATGGGTTGTGAGATTAACGAAAAAGCATGCAAAATGGACAGGCACTGGGCTTGCAAGGAGTGAGCTTCTCCCTGTTCGATCCTTCCTCAGCGTCATCGCCACCGTGATCGAGTCGCTGACGAGTAGCATGTGGTTCGACCTCAACGCCTGTGGAGGGTGTAAGGGAGAAGCGTTGGGTGAGTTTCATCGCCGATGAGACATACATGTGGTGGATAATGTCATTGACGAGTAGACTGTGCCGCTTTACCTGGTGTGAATGAGGTTCGGTGCTCGAAGGGACATTGCATTGTCGGTAAGTGTCCCCATCGACTCGTCGGCTGTTATCATCTTTACCAAGATCGTCCAGAACGCCCGTATCCTCCTTTACTTGCACGGCTCTTGAATACTGATTGCAGATTCGTGCCACCACGGTTACACTCTCGAGACCCCGCTGTCCGCCAACTCGACATCCGTCTCTGCTCTATGCATCCCCAAGCGCAAGGAGGGCAACTGGCTTTTCCTCCAGGGCGGTTCGGAAGAGATGTAAGAGGAATGGGACAAAGTTCAGAATTTCTGCCGTAGATGAGATAGTGTGTGCCGTGCTGGTCTCGACTGGTCTCTTGCGAACAATCACGATAGTCGAACAGTTCTTTCTCTTTTGCTCAATTGCCTCTCTTTTTATAGACCTCGAAATACCAATGTGACTAGACGATGAAACATGCAGCCTTATGCCGGATTGTAGATGTTTTCAGGTAAGTAAGGGAGGCAGGCAAAGAGAGGAGCGATGTAGCATGTGGACACTAACAGGGGGTACTATTTACAGTCTGAACCCACTCTCCGCCAACTCCCGATCCTCACTGACCCTACCCCCTTCTCATCCTCCCTAAGAAAACTACTACTCATCCATAGCCGTTCGGCCTCCCTTCGTCGTCGTCATGTCATCCTCTCATTCAGCATCTGTCGAGATTATGGAGGGGAGAGAACAGGAACAACAGTCACAGGGCTTCCTCACCAGTATCGCATCTTTCTTCTTACCTACGTGAGTTCTTTCACAGTTCCCCTACACACTTGCCCTCCCCCCAACAGCTTCAGTGCTCATACTTTCAGTGCCCACGCCGAATCACCAGCCAAAGTCGATGATAAGGAGCACGATGGTGAGGAAAAAGAAGAGGCAGACGAGGCAGACGGTGGGCAGGAGGAAGAGGAGGAAGAAGAAGAAGAGCCTGAAGATGTGAGTCTTGTCTTCAATTCTATTTGAGTGCTTCTTTGGCGATGTGTCTTTGCACCTCCACCGTATGCCGTCGAGACTGCGTATCATACTCTTCTTTCTTCTCACTCCGTCTCTACGGGTATTTCCAGCGGATACGTCACCACTTCCCTCTCTCTTTACAATCGCAAATTCCTGCTTTACTGGCACTAGTCCTGGCTCGTGGTATCGAGATCACTGCATCTTCAAACACTGATAAAGCCGTCACCGTACCGATGTTGATGATTAGCCCGCTCCTGCTATCCGAGCCGATTGTCAAGATAGCGAATGCGCCGCACCCGCGAAACACTTCATGCACTGCCAGGAGAAAGTCGAAGCCGGCAAAGGCTGGCACGGGGAGGACTGCGTCGAAGAACTATTCCACTTGATGCACTGTGTGGATGTGAGTCTCTTTTGTCATCACATCAATTCCTGCACCATTCCTGCGGTAAGTCTATCAGCTCACATCCAGGCCTGTGCTGCCCCCAAGGTGTTCAAAAAACTAGCTTGATCGATCACACATATTGGATCTTCAGCGAGAAAAGCGATAGACTAACATGCATAAATGGCCAACTCCGTTATCGGTACTTGTTTAGGCAAAGTGCCGTGATTAAGATGTCTACATCGTCACAACGAATGTCAGAAAGACCCTGGAAGTAATGACAAGAGAAAGAATTATTGGCGTTGACAAGAGCTCGTCGTTGGCTCACTCCACCGGCACCCCCTCCAGCCTTTCGCTCAGCTCACCCCACAGTGCCGCGTCAGCCTTCGCAGCGCCTTCGGCGTCACGAACGAAATCCCTCCATCCAAGAGTCGCTTGAGCGGCTTGTCGAGTGTGGAAAACCACCTGCAATTCGTGCCACATACAAGCTCTGATGAACACTCGCCGTGAGAGTAGATTGTTGATAGCCCCCGTATCTTGGTCTGTGGCCGACACGAGTTTATCGGCCTCTGTCTCCCAGCCAGGCTTAGCCGCTTGGCGCAGTATCTCGAGCTTTTTATTTCTACCGTCGACTTTTTTGCGGAGTGCGTCGACAGAATCTTTTGACAGACCTGAGGGTTAGGTCCATCCATGGAGTACTCCACTTCAACCGCAGGGTGGGTGGGTGCAGCTGGTTCATGCGGTGAGGATTCCAGTGGAGCAGTATCTCACTCGAGCCGATTTCAAGGCGATCGAAAAGGTGTCAGACAAAGGAGAAGACTCACGGTCGTGCCTGAAGAACAAATCTCTTGCAGCAAGATACAAATCTCTCTGACTCTTTAGCGACTCCAGACTGCCCACTAACAGGGCGTTAGCCTGTTATATGTCAGCGTATACTTTGAGACGTCTAATGTTGAAGCTGACCCGTCGTTCCCCAAGCTCCGCGGCTCTCGCCCAGGTACTGCCAACCTCGGTCAACCCTCTCGCAACACCTTGACACAGAGAACACCCTTCACCTCCCCCAGCACATCGATAGCAGGCTGAGGGCATTTCCTCGCCCACACTTTGCAACGCCATACTCAAGCGTACAGCATCTCCAGATGCTGCCTGCATCCTTCCCACCTGCCTCTCTGAGATTGCCACCAGCTTCTGATGACTCGCTAGGACAGCTGGGAGGTGATCTCTGAGTACCCCTAGCTTCTCTTCCAGATCAGCGGGAATGGCCATCTCTTGGGCAGGATTGAGTTTCTTGCTGGCGCTCTCCTCCTCCGTGGAGACTTTCACTCTCTTCCTCCAAGCCTCGAAGTTGGGTTCTGTGAGAAACACATTGAGAGCGCCGTCGTCTTTGAGCACGGGATGATTGACCACCATGTTGAGAAATCTTCGTAGGGCTTTGCGGCGTTGTTCGAGGAAGTTGGCGCCGGGGCCGATCTTTTTCGGGGGTAAAGCGGGCAACAGTCGGAATGGATAACGTTTGATCAATGTGTCCAGCAGCCACACAAAGTCTGAATAGCGCCGAGAGACGGGAGATGAAGAACGGGATGACGATGAAACCATGTATTTCTGCAAAAACCACCCCTGTTTCTCGGCAATCAAGACTACTTCGATCACCTCCAAACGTTGCCAGTACCCTTTTTGAGCTTCTAGTTCTCGACTAGACTCGGCAAAGCTGGATCCAGGATTGGATACAGTCGCAGGCGGCTGAGGATGACCACTGACACGAGGTGTAGTGTCCCAAGGTGATGGACCTAGGGTCGAGGGGACGGAGTACCCGTTGGAAGCCGATACAGCAGGAACGATCAAGCGAGGGAGTGGAAGGTCCGGTATTGCGGTGATAAGAGCCTCGATTGACAACTCCGAGTCTGTTGAATCCGATGATTGCGCCAAAGCGACTAAAGCCAGAGTACAGAAGAATTCAGCCCGCGTCAGTCGAGCTTTGTCCCGGCAAGTGAGATTGATGATCTAACCGGTCAGCATTTGTCAAGATGATGCGATACAGCTCGCTTCGGAAGAACTATCACACCTCAAAGATGCGTGAAGACGTGAGAGACGCTTCTGTTGAAACGCAAGACTGACCTTTTCGACTGTAGACGCTGGGAGTTGAGATGTGGCGAGGAGGCGGTGAACGCTGGCCAGGGACAGGTCACCTGAAGGGGATGGGTCAAGAGAGTCCAACAGACTGAGGTAAATTGCAGGAGGATCCTCTGAATCGTCAGCTGCGGTACGTACAGAGCCTTGATCAGACAGCGCGCACCTATCAAACCGTTGAGACCATCCTTGGAACTGGACGGACGGATGTCATCGGAAGGCGTCCCTTCTTGACCATCGGCGGGGAGCTTGGGTGTGGTAGTTGTGGATACCGGACGGGGACCGGGTAGAGGCGATGCACTCCAGGGATCGACATCGCCATAGGCGACGTTTGGAGTTGACCGTACAAGGGGATCGAAGTTGTTGTTGGAGTTGGCAGCCGGGGTGAGGAAGGACGAGGAGAGCAGCTGGCCTGACATTCGACGAGGATTGTTGAACATGGCAAGGGGGTGGGAGAGGAACGGTCGGTGGTCGGTGGCCTCTGTGGGATGAATGGTTGAGCAACGTCGTACCTATAGGGTGAGATATGCAGGGGTAAAAGACGAAAGCGGCCAAGTGTAAGCGGCGAGAGGGAGGGATACTTAGGCTAAGTGGAGACGTCACGGGGGCAGCGGTACAGCGGCGATGGCCGGTCCAGCGTTGACACATTGACCTTAGCTTGAAACGACAACGTCTAAGTACCCCGTCATCGATGCATCCCATCACTCATCACCTACTACCTGCTATACATGCTATAGCTAGTAAGCTACCTGCTTCATGTATCTCTTCTCTCACCCAAGCCCATCCATCCCTCGGTTCTGACAGCGAAGGATCCCTTGACATCAGCCAGTCACAGCTGTTCGCTGCTAGTGCTACCTGTTACCTGCTACCCCGGTTTGCGCTGACTGCCCTTTATACCCCCCACCTCACGAGCCAGTCGTACTCGTCCGCTGCCCACCTTGGATTTGGGTCCTTTGATCTCTCCCACACAAAGTACGTCACAACTCCGCTTCTCAGCACCTTTTCCCCATCTCCCTTCACTTCTCACACAAGATCTCACACTTCAGGTTCACCATGCCCCTCACAGGTCCACGGCCAAACCCCTCTCCGGCTCAGATTCCATCCTATCCCAACCCCGATTCCACATACCCAGCGTCAGACGTCCGAGGTCCTGCTTTCCCATCATCTCCCCCGTCATCGCAGAGACCTTTCCCGCATCAGTCTTCTCCCGAAAGCGGCACCACTGTCCTCGAACCGAATCCATACCCCACACATGGTCACTCCCCCGCCGAGGATCTGCAACGGCAATGGCTACAGTCACAAAATATCCAGCAGCAGCAACAGCAGCAGCAGCAACGACCCCTGTCGGTCTCTCGGGAACCAGATCAGAATGACGCCCGAGGCCACATGGATCTGGCAGAGGGACATCCGCTCGCGGCTTATCCTCCAGCCGCATTGGGACTGCTTGCGGACGGCTTGCCTCAAGATCCTCACTCTGTACAAGCCCCGAATCGTCCGTCATCGCCATCCATTGGGCCCTGGGACTCGGCATCACAACGCTCCCCTCTTCCATCCGTCGTCAATTTCCCCCTCCCTCAACCCACTCGAGCCCCTCTGACTGACCGAGCGAGGCTCAAGGTCAAAAATAAGCCTTCCCTCGGCGGTTTGAGCTACATCGACGAGGAGGGCGCATACTACAAATCAGATTCTTCTCGACCTGCTTCCGACATGGCCCTTGCCAAAGAGAGAGATCAGAATGTGGAGACACTGGGGCTCGTCGCCGACGCGGCGGATATGGGTGGTGCGGAAAGAGGCGTCAAATTTGCAGAGTATGAGCAAAGCCCTTGGCCTTACCCGCCTAGTCAGACCACTGGAAGTGTAGAACGAGGGGGAAGGCTTTGGAGATTATTACTCTTCCCCAGTGGATTGGATAGGCTCCTGGCGTTATTTGGGCGAGACACTGGCGTTGCCCCTGTGGAACAGGCCATTGAGCGCAAGAAGAGGGGGATAGGTGGACAAAGATGGCCCGTGGCCGCTTGGGGACTTGCAGTCGGTGGGTTGGCTCTTGACATATTTGACTGTTCGAGGCCAAACTGAACCTTAGCTATGACTGCAGTACTGATTTACGAACTCGTAGCGAATCATGTCGCCCAAGGTACTCCGATAGCAATCAAAGTAAGTGTTGTTGCCATGGTTAGGGTCGCTTAACTGATCGTCAGCCGAGCTTCAACTACATGGCATGTCATCTCGTCTTTCATCATGACCCCTACTGATTTTCGAAGATAGGTCCTTCTGCTGAGGTTCTAATAAATATTGGAGCTCGATTCCCTCCGTGAGCTGCATGGCGCTCATATGCCATACACAGCTGGCTCACTTTATCAGGTGCATGAAGGACGTTGCCGACATACCGCCTACTTTTCAGCTTGCATGTCTGAATGATACGTCCAAGTAAGCAACCACACCCTTACAGTAATGGTCAAAGCTGACAGTCAGCCCTCCGACCACGTCATGTTCCATCGAACAGCTCTGTGGTCATGGCGGCTTTCATGGTCAAGAGCCGGATCGTGAGTCTCGATGAGATATGCCAACTCGAACACACTCGGATTGGTTGTGGACGTCTGCATTCGAAGTGGTATTGACCCGTATAGAATCATGGCGCTTCGTTCTTCCGATTTTCCTACACGTGGGCATCATCCATCTCTTACTCAATATGGCCGCACAAGTCACTATCGGCGCTCAAATTGAGCGAGAGATGGGCACGATACCCTTTTTGATGGTTTACATGGCTGGAGGTATCTACGGATTCGTGCTAGGCGGCAATTTTTCTCGAACGGGAATCCCATCAGTCGGAGCTTCGGGCGCGTTGTTTGCCATCGTGAGTGTCGTATCACGTCTTGTGAATCTTGCTGACGTTCAGAATGCATGTGTCACAGTCGATCTGGGACTGCATTGGAAGTACGAGCCAAGACCCAAGCTGAAGGTTAGTCCTGTGCTTGTGGGGTGGAATCGTTCTGGAGCTGACGTTGCTAGGCTTTTTTGCTGCTCATTGAGTTCTGCGTGGGAATTGCCATTGGGTATATGTGAGTCCGATTTGCTCCACGAAAGCTCCCCTACAAGTATCGCAAAAAATTGAAAGTTGACTTGACAGTCCGAATGCAGTCGATGGTCTCGCACATCTAGGGGTGAGTGATTTGTCCATCTTATCCTCTCAGAACCGCGAGTCTGGCAGTGGCCTGATGGGTCTTCTTTTGGTTGTATGAGATCACGAGTTGTCATGCTCCGTGGTGATAACGGACAGAGGTTAGATCCTGAAGGATCCGCGGGCTTACTTCACAGGGTTTTGCCATGGGATTACTAATGGGTATCATCCTCTACCCTTCGATCAGCGAGACGAAATCACACCGAAATGTTGTTTGGACGTTACGCCTTTTGGCCCTTCCATTGATCATTGTCGCTTTCGTCCTCACCATACGGAACTTCTGTGAGTAGTCCGCTTGTCCGTGACGTGAGCTCCCCGCTGATGGTGTCAGACACAGCAGATCCAGTGAGCCCCCCACCCTCACCCACCCAGAGATTACAAAGTCGCTGTCATCAGTTCTACATACTGATATAATAGAATGCAGCATGCGAGTGGTGTCGATTCCTTTCATGTATCCCGACAAGCTCAAACAACCATTGCACAGGTACTGTGAGTCAGCTCTTTCCTTCAATGCGCAGTGTCAATGCTATCTTCTCTACTTGGCTTTGACGAAGTGGTGGGTGGTAAAGACGCCGGCTGATGGATAGGGGTTGACCATGACCTCTGTTGCTTCCAACACCCGCCGCTTGTTCGAATTGTGACTCAACACCTCGATCCAAAAACTCTACGAGTACATCTCTGAATGAATATCTGTCCATCTTGTTCTCAACTGTCATGACCATGCATATATCACGACCGTAGCTTGCCCCGATGCCGTCATCAAACGGAATGGCTCAAGATGATTCACTTTCCACCACTCCATCGACGATGCTCCTCCACATCGTCTCGTTAATCCTTGTTGCCCTCTCCAGTCCCTCTCTCAGGGCAGTGTTCTCCTCCTGCAGCACACGCAGCTTTTCCTCTGTGAGAGAATATCTGGTTCCCTGACTCTCCACTGCCACAGAAAGACCAGCGCAATTCCCTTTGGTGACCGGTACTGACCTCAAGCTGTCAAGTCGATCTAGATCTGCCCGAAGTAAGATCGAGGCTTCCCTGGTCCGCCAAGAAGGAGGGTTTTTCACCCGTTCCAAAGGTTTTACTTCCATAACCGGCCAGAGATCTTTGGTCGTCGTCGACGGGCCGACAGGCATGTCTGGCGGACGGGGTAGAGTGGAAATGTATGAACATGGGCCGGGTAGGGAGATCGTACTGAGGTGTTGATGAGAGGGGAGGGAGTGTATTTGAACGGTGCCAGCTACTGTACCTACCAATAGGTGTGAAGCGGTGATGGAAAGGGCCAGAGCTGTTATGGCCGTTCTGACGATTAGTGAATTTCCATTGCAAGATAAAATGGGAATTACTTGAGAGATATGACACGGCCACCTTCTAACTTGACCGCGCTGCTTCCGAAAACTCCTCCTCCCACAGCTTCGACAGCGCCCAATCCTCCCACCTCGTCTCGGCGTCTGAACAATGGGACGTAGAAAATGTCTCCATTAGACGTTGATACATAGAAGAATCGTTCACTAGAATCCACGACCAACGCGGTGGGGATAGATGCAGGGGTGAGAGAGAAAGTGCAGAGCAGATCAAAGGGCGGATGTAGGTCCCACATCTAAATGATCAGCCACATTATCTGCAGCGAGACACTCCCGCGCAGCGTCATTAGCCAGACTCACCTTGACAGTTCCATCATCTGATATTGTCCAACATCGGCCTCCATGAACGCCAGAAGTTTTCCCTACTACGACATCTCGTATAGCGAGCGTGTGATCTCTCAGAGTGCCATATGGTTTTCCCAAGTGATCGGCCTCTGCTAATCTAGCGACGAGGTGGATGTGTATAGAGCCGTCGAGTGAGGCTGAGAGAAGTAGTCGAGAGTCTGGAGTAAAGGTGAGGGACACTACTTGACGGTAGTGCGCGGAAAAGGAGCTCAAAAGGGTACCAGAGGCCAACTGGTAAGGTTAGCGAAGCCTCCTCTGAATTAATCATTGTGCCAGACGTACTTCCCAGAGATAGATCTGACCTCCAGGAGAACCACCGGTTGCCCATACACCGTTGGGAGATATTGAAAAGCATGTCAACTTGTCAGGGAGATGTAACTTGGAAAGCATCTGATCCTGCGGTATATCAGTGACAATCGTCGAGCCAAGAGGGGTGTAATTCACCTTTTGCCATGCCCAGACGTAGAGGAGTGACTTGTTCTCTTGAACAGCCATGATGGTACCACCTTGTCCATTACGACTGGGGACGTAGGAAAGTGAATGCAAAGCAGAGGTGGAAGACTTGTACGAGTGAAGAGGAAGACAGGTAAGGAGATCATGAGCTTGGATGGAAGGAACGAGGGAAGTGTTGGGACGAGAAGGTCCTGCTCCCGGCGTTGAAGTGGAGCAGGCCGAGAGGATGATCTCTTGAGGTAACATACTGCCGGCTCTGTGGCCCGTGAAGCAGATACGAGGATGCCTTGTCGTGAGTGAATATACGATAGATACTTGTAGTTTCTCTACTTGACTACTTACTCGGGACGACGACTTTGGGAAAAATAATAGAGTCACGTGACCCTAGGAATCCCGCACGTCACAAGCTCGTCTCTCTCCCCCTCTCTCTCTCTCTCTTTCTCTCTCTTTCTTGCATCACCTCTGCACTCTTACTCACCATGGTGTCTCCCTTCCCCACACAGTCTCCATCTCGCGTCCAGCTACCCTCAGCCTACGCCATTTTTCCCGATGAAGCTCGGAAGGCTTGGATGGAGGGTCTGATCGACAAGATTCAGCGCGGCCTACATCCTTCTCCTTCTCCACCTCCTCGCTCACCTTCTCCCTTACGAGTCACCGAAGAGCTTCGACCCTCACCTATACCGGATGACAGGGTAGATCACATGCAGAGATCGGACACTCCATCTAGCGTGGATAAGTCTGTTGACAAGAACCTCGGTGATTTTCCGGGTCAGGATGCTGGCGTCTCGGAAAGGGGTGATGCTAACCAGGGGGGTTCGCAGCCCAGCGGCTACGATCAGGAAGACGAGGACCCTTTGATCAGAGATGCCGATATCCTCATGGAAGCGGGTGGGGAAGAAGAGGGATTTGAAGAGGAGGATGAAGATACGAACGATGGCTCCGAGGAGAATTCTGATGGGTCGGATGATATCAGCAGCGTGCAGTATATTGAGAGTAGCGATGATGAAGACCAGGAGGCTACGAGAGAAGAGGAGTCTATAGATGAAGACGAATTTGTGTGGGAAGAGTACACGTCGGACGTACATGGACCGAGAACCAGTGCTTATGAAGACGAGGAGGAGGAGGAAGGGGGGGACGAGGAGGAGGAGGAGGAGGAGGAGGAAGAGGGAGAGGAGGAGGAGGAGGAAGAGGCGGAGGAGAAAGCAAGAGAATTCAACGAAGAAGAGAACCTACAGGGGGCGCTGGAGGTCAAAAATGAGGATAGACCCTACGGTCTTGCTCGGATAAGTGCGGGAACTATCCAAGAACTGGCGTCACAGGAGACAGATACAGGATCAGTGGACGAACGGTACGTTACTGTCCCACTGAAACTCAAGCTGAATCACGATAGTCAAGCTTTTCAGCCTCCGTCATCAATGGCGATGATGGACACGGCAAATACCTCCACGACATATACCTCCTTGTATCCGTCGCTTCCTGTTCCCGAAGGGTTGCAAACCACATCTCCTTACGCGTCACCAATCTATCCATCAATCCCTGCCCTTCCCGCCGATCTCTCTGCCTCTCCGCATGAGGCTGCTTCGACTGCTGATATATTCTTCGACAACAGTATGATCGATCCGACTCTCCTGACGGAACTGGCTCAAGAAGCTGCTGCCCTGCAGCCCATGTTTCACGGTATAGGGGACGGGGGAGCAAGGGCAGACGAAAGAGGACCTCAAGTGCTTGACGGACGTATCACTTCTCCGGCGGAATGGACTGGTCAATCATCTCGGAGTTTGAACCCTGCTGACAGGTTGCACGACAAAGAGATACTGTTCGTTGAGGATGACTCCGACGTAGAAGGAGATATGGACGATGCCGTCGGAAATGAGGATCATGAGGAGGTGGGTTCAATAAGTGACGATGAAGAAACGGACGACGATGAAGCAGGCGCACGAGAGGAGGACGAATTGCAAGACAGCCAATCGGGAGAAGAGAATGAGGAGGAAGAGGAAGAGGACGAAGACGGTGACGAAGACGAATGCATTAAAGAGATCCACGGGGATGAATCGCCCAGTAAGTTCAATGCTCTCTGTCTTCTCATGAGGCTAATAGGACAGGGTCGCCAATCTTGGTCAGTGATTCCTCGGATGACGATGAGAGCGAGAAGAGATCCGGCACAGAGGACGATGAAAGCCCGACATTGCTAAATGTGTTGTCAAGGACCTCATCCCACGAACTTGAGGTGGTAGATAATACGAGAGAGAGAGAACACAGAAATCACGAAGAGAATAGTGAAGATACCTCATCGCCCCGCGAGCAGCCCGTATCTGCACCACTGCTGAGAATGTCCGTCGAGGAGCATTACTCAGTCAAGACGACAGACCCCATCGATACTTTGGGCATCCCGAAAGTGGAACAGGATATGCTCGTCGACTTTCTACCAAAGATACTCCCCAGCCCCTCGCCTATAATGATCAATGACTCGACTGTAGAGGGTGTGCCAGATATTTCATGGGCTCCGCCAGCACCTCTTGTTTTACATACATCTGAAGAAGATGCTCCAGAACTTGAGGAACCACTCGAAGAACCTCTCGAAACGTCTCATTCGGCTGAGGCAGCACTACTTAGTCAAGTCAGCGTAACTCCTCAGAACCCAATGAAAGCCCCCATGGAGTCTGCAACGGCGCCCACAATCGATGTCGGCATGAAACATTTGTCCGAGGGATCATCGTCTCCAGCATTTGCGACCGACTTGGAGGCTGATTTTGACCGAGCCACAGATACACTCTCTCTCCACACACATGCGGTCAAAGTGCCAATATCTTTTCAGGAAGAGCAAACTAGGGTTGTTATCAAGGATCGAGTTGAAGTGGACGACAAACAGGATATTGTCTTCGAACGCAAAGACTCTCCTCCTCTTCCTCCTTCACCAACGCGGACCTTGGTGGATTTTCAGGCTCCCACACCCGCAGAAGCCATCGGGACCTCGCCGATCGGACCACCTTGCCCTCCACCGCCACTCCATCCTCTTATCATAGACGCCACTCCTGAGTACCCAGCGCACATTGTCCAGTCTCCAGGTGTATCGACGGGATTTCTAAACCTCCAGAAAACGCCCACAGACACCCGAGCGCCCACTGCCCTGTCCCCCAATCTACCGTCGGGATGGGAGCTTTCTATGCCCATCGGCGAAACCGATCGATCCTCGCATGAACCTGCGTTATCATATCAGAGCTTGGACGATCGGGCGGCGGAAGTGGACGAACCTCTTGAAGATGAGGAAGTGACCGAGCCGGGTGGTATGCCCATCCCAATTTGGCCGGATCAACTGGACAAAGTCATGCGACGCTCAGGCCCATCCCAGGAACCGGAACTTGATACGAAGCAAGTAGGAGAGCACTCTGATGTAGCTCTTGAAGACGATACCCTGCCGGAAGGTCTTGCCGTCATACTAGAAGATGAAGCAATGCCACTAGATGTGCGAGCTTCTGAAGAAGGCGATGTCATAGTCTCGGAGACTGGTACTATTGAGGATCCAATCGTTGGAGAGACGGCTACGTCTTCAGCGTTTGAGGGCGTGAGAGAGATAATAGATGTCGACGACTCAGATGAACCATCGTCACCGCGCACAGCCTCTCCTTTACTCCGCCACCATCATGGCTCAGTTCCGCCTCCTTCTCTTCCTCCTTCTCCCACGGTCTCAAGTGTTCCCCTCCGCCTCACCCAAAGGCGAGGCCGCCCATCAGTCTCGCCGTCAGGACACCTCCCCGTCACACGGTCTCATTGCTTTTATCGCAAGCTTCGCCTGTCAGCACAAGAGCTCACTGCTGTCGTACTCGCCCCTCAATGTGTTCTCGCCGATACAGATCGCCTTCAAGAGGAAGGTTGTCATGCCATGGGTGTGCCTACCTCTTCCCAGCAGCGGCGAGGTATGGAAGCTCCTATCACGGAATCGACCCCCCGGCTACATCCTCTCCTAGCCACACAGCTACATCGTCTAGTGGGGACTAAAGTGTTTGCTGGGGGAGATTGCTTTTTGCTTGAAGCTGGACCGAACGCCCTGGCCGAAGACTCTCACGAGACACATCGAACGATTTCGATGTCCAACACCCCTCGTAGACCAAGGACAAGCGTCACGACAGTCACAAGTGCTCACGATGACGGGGATGAACAGGCTCCTCCCAATGATTCCGTACCAAGTGGGCCCATAGACGCTGCTACCCCGCCGATGACACGCCGTCGTGCTCGCCTGTCCGCTTTTGGCACTTCCCGTTCCTCAGTATCGACCGACAGAGAACAGCGATCCGCATCTGTCGTGAACGCCGTTGGTCAAAACCCACCTGCCACACCATCCGCTCTACCGTCCGAATTGAAAGAACCGGGCCAAGGACCAAGCATGGGGACGAGATCTCAGAAACGCAAGCTAGCCCGTGCGACGTCGATCATCCACTCTGATGCTGGGACAGAGACGTCTCAAATCTCAGGGCCGGACGTCTCTCCCACTGCCTTGCTCGGGACACAAGGTAGAACAAAGCGGCGCAGATTCCGGCGGTCCACATCTGTCCTCTCTGGAACCGGAATTCCAGCGGCACTAGTGCCGGCTCCTCAAGGGACCTCGAGCCAAGTTGGTGAGAAGCAGGATAGGGTTGAGGTTACAATAACAAGTGTGGGGAAACGAAAGGGTCTGCCGTCAGCTTTGGAAAGAGAGGAGGGATCTGACTGGAGGGATTTGGACACTGACGGGGAAGAGGATGAGGAGGATGACAATGTTCAAGATATGCCTATCGTTCGGACAACAAGGAGTATGGCGAAGAAACAACGGGCATCACCGTCAGAGGTGAAATCAGAGGTGGGCGAACATGGTAAAAAGCCCAGATCTAAAGGCAAGCATGGGGTCGAAGGAGACGAAGACGAGAAAATGGAAATGGACGTCAAGCAAACTCCTCCTAGTAGAAAAAGCGGAAGAAGCTGGTCGAATTTGTTTGGACTTCGTTCCAAAAAATGAACCAAGTATGTAATCGGAGACGTCCTCACGTGACGGAGATTTTAATGACGGACGAAACGCATGCATATGGATCCCAAACCACTCGTACAAGATAATCAAAGATGAGGTCTTGGTTGTATACAGAGCACGAACAACGCCCAATTGAATCTAAGTTACCCACCATTGCCATATCTCATTCCACAAATTGTCACTTCTGTCATCGTGAGGATACTCTCCTTCTTTCATGATTCATTACTGCGTCCGACTTTAGCTCCCTCTCTGCTCTCCATTGCTGAGCAGCATTTCTACGTCATCAGCAGGGTTGTATCAAGATACCGTTTGACTCACCTGGTGCGGATAACGCTCATGACAGCCAAAGCTACAGCTTTGAACGTTCTCTTCTGGGTAGGAGGCTGAGGTGAGGGAAAGCCCATTGATGCTATGGCCTTGAGAGTAGCTTGTTCACTATGATTGTCAGCCGTTTCAGTGCGAGATTGAGTGACATTCACTCACTTCAGACTCATGCCTCCCACCAATAACAGAAGGTACCGTTTCTGCAACGCCAACGCATTCCGGAACGAAGCTTCACGAGTAAATTTGACTTTCAAATATCGGATTTGTACAGCTAAATCTTTTGCTTGCGCCTTGAACCGACTTCTCTGTTCTTCCAGAGCGTTCCGCGATGTTCTGCCATCAGTCAATTGTCGCAATCAAGGAAGATCTCGTAGTAGGATCGATGCTCACGCGTTCAATTGAATGTCCCGCAATTCTTCCAACTCAGTCATCTTCTGCTTGGCCTCATCAAGTTGTACCATACTTGACTGAAGCTTATGCTGAGCAGCTCGCAACTCCTCTCTGAGCTTTCCTAAGTCTGATTCCTGCAGTAACATCGTAGCTTGCTGCTCCTTGAACATCCGTAGGGCTGCCGAAAAATTGGCATTCTCCACATGTTGTCTCTCCAAGTCCGACTCAAACACCGCCAGATCCTGGATGACAGTCGCTCGCTCTCTTTCGAGCTCTCTGATCTTTTCCTGAGCATCAGACAAGCGTCTGCGTGATTCGTCCAATTGACCAGTCAAGCTATCAGACCGAGCGTTCGTTTCACGCAGAGAAAGCTCGATGGATTTGATAGTGGCCCGTGCTCGAACTAGCTGAGTCGTGTCGCCTGCCAATGTGGTTTGTCGCTCGATGAGTCGTTCATATTCTTCCCTCTGTGAAGCCAGATCTCGCTCGAGTCTGATAACCTTGGTAGAAGTAGCACGAAGCTCCTATGTGATCAGTCATAGATCAGTCACGAATGATCAACGTACTTTCTGTAAATCATCCCTCTGACCCACTATCGTCGTCATAGCCTTCTTGACCTTCGTGATCTCTGCTTGAGCGGCGGCCTCGATGATCTGCAGTTCGGAGTGGAAAGAGGTCGCCTCTTTCTGACTCTTCATCCGCAGGTCTCGAAGGAGATCTTGGAGTTGGCTATTCTCTCGGTGCAGCCGTCCTCTTTCAGCCGTCTCGTCCGCTTTGAGATGCTCGAGTTGGTCATGTACTACCCCCAAGGCTTTTTGAAGCTTCACGTCGCTTTCTCGGCTGTTGATCAGTGTTTGTAAGCCTCTGGCATTGACAGCCGGCACTCACCTGATCTCCTCCCTTTGAGCATTCACCAACGCCAATGACGCTTTATTTCGCTGAAGTAACGTGCGAATCTCATCCTCCAACTGCCCAATGTGATCCCGTGCCGCAGCTAGCTCCTCGGCCAGGCCAATCGCCCCAATACCAGCCTCTTCGAGTCTACTGAAATTCTGATCGAGCTGTTCATTTGCATCATTCAGCTGGGTCTGTAGATGTTCGAGTTGGGCGTGCAGCACGGATTCGTCAGGGTTTCCAATAGTGGTCTGTAGCCAGGACATCTATCACGTCAGCAAAGTCAACTACGTGTGCATACCACCGCAGACCGACCTCTTGGATAGAGCCAGGTGTTTTGAGCCCTTTGATGGAAGAGATAGCCTTGTGTACAAATGGTGTAGGCCGAGTGAATGGTGATCCAGCCATCTGCATCGACGAGCTCGCGATGGATGCCGTTGTCTTGCTGGTCGCCAGTCTCTGCTGTAAAGTAGCCTTCTCCTGCTCCAAAGCACGTATCCTAGCGTCTCGTATCTCAACCGCCGATTTTCGATGCGGCGAGGCTGAAAGCTCGTGCTTGAGACGACCAATCTCGCGATAGGCATCGTCGAGTCGTTCTTCAATCGCAGCCACGTAACTTCGTTGCTCTTCATCCACCGGTACGACCGACTTGTCCACCTTTTCCAGCTGCCCTCGTAAGAGCTCAATCTCCACGTCGCGCTGCTCAAGAGAGTAATTCAACTTCTCGACCATTGCTTGGAGACGGTCCACATCTGCAGCTTCCTTTTCCGACATACCTGTCGATTGTCCCTGTTCGAGCTCCTCGATGCGATTCAGAAGACTTTGGAGTTCCTCATGCTGACGATCAAGTTCGGTCTCTTGATCGCTAATCGTTGCCTGATGTTGATCCGCCTCCGACTCGAGAGCATCAATGCGAAGACGAGCTTCTGCCAATGCACCTTCTGCACTGGCCTGAGCCTGTTGCGCGACTTCGAGATCGTTTACCGCTTCGTCTGATAGAGTCACCGCGTCGTTCAAATCCGCTTCAAGTCTTCTGACCTTTGCTCGGAGCTCTTGGTCCTGGGATCTCAAGCTGTCGAGCTCCTCCACCGCTCGTGCCTTCTCCTCCCTGTATCTTTGCGCCTCCACCTCATGATTTCCGGCAGCTTCGTTTGCTTTTGAGACTTCTCGCTCGAGCTGGGCAACCTGCAACCGTAACTCCTTCTCTCTGTCTGTGGTGTTTTCATTCTCAGCCATGGCCTGGAGCCTTTCCTTTTCGGCTTTGACCCGATCCGCCTCACTCCTGGCGGACGCCAGCCGCATTTCGAGTTCTGTAACCTGTTCCTCAAAGCCAGAGCAGATTTCCGCGAATTTTCTAGCATGTTCCCCAGTCTGAGATGCGAAATCGGCTTGGATCTGCATCTTGCACCTTTCACTTTCCTCCAGCTGCAGCTCAAGATCTCGCAATTGACTGTGTGCAATTGAACCGTCATCGGTTGACACTCGAGCGGTTTCCAAAACATGTTCCAGATCGGCTATCATACGATTTTTGTTGTCGATTACCCCTTCGAGCTCTTCAAGCCTTTCGACCAGCTCATCCACGGCGCCACTTCTCTCGTTTGCGTCTTTGTTTTGCTGGTGGGTCACAAAGGCATCGACGTCGCTTGAGCCATTCCTTAGGACACGAGCCGAGCTCTCTCCTTCGTCATACTTGACAGACGAGTTCGTGAACGACAGACTACGTTGAACTCCGGAGATGTTTGCCATAACGTCGATGTCCTCAAACTCCACTCCTGCCTCCTCCAAGACAGCCCTGAGTCGCTCAGCCTCATCCCGCCAAGCTTCAGCTTCTCGGGCGAGATCTGAGTTGGTCTCGAGTAGCTGCTTGTTCATAGCATTGAGGTGCTTGTGGATCTTGATGCCATCAGCTCGCTGATCGGAAACGGCTCGCAGGGGACCATTGGACTGAGCACCTGTGGGAAGCAGAATGGTGGGGAAAGAAGTGTTGATTCGAGAATGAGTATGATGGACTGTGGTGCCCCGCTTATCCGAAGTGAGATCTGCGGACGAGGCTATAGATATGAATGATTCGTTTTGAGCCGAGGTGGCTCCAACGCTGAGGTTTGACCGACCGCCAGGCTGAATTGTGAACCGAGATTGTCGTACAGACGGTTCGTGCCCTTCCTCCATGATCGATGTCGAGGACGGAGGCATTGATACTCGCCGCAGAGGATGTGGAGTACCACGTACCGGAGCTCGCCAAGTGCGCGTGGGTAGTTGACTGGAACTAAGCACTGCAAGTACATGACTTTTGCGCCGTTCCGCGTCGTTCAACGGTGCTCGAGGAGTCGACATGTCGCTGTGAAGAGAATGGGCGTACGGTGAGGGAGTTTGTGGAGTTGGTGTCTTGACATTCTGTAACGAGACCGTGACATCTTGCAGGACCGTGGACGCCAGGTCATGATAAATATTGGGACTACCGTAACCGCCCAAGGGACTACCAGCATATCGCCCGACTCCGGGGGTGGAAGACAGTGGTGTCATACCCAATGACTTGACGGGTAGACTAGTGATATTCTCGTCGTCGCGACTGTCGTTGTGGATTTGGAATGTTGTCTCGTGTGCGCCACCTACCCACTCATGTTCCACGTCCACTCCGTTGTCGTCAGGTTGCCCGCCATGATTCGAGCGGGGGGTTGCGATGATGACGGCCCTCGTAGGGCCCTCAGGCGTCCTCGCCTCCCCGTCCGTATCGGCTCCAGACAGCTCGCTCCTTGACAGGCTTGGGACGCGTTCTTTCTCGTCGGGAATGGTGAGTGCCATGCCAATGGAGGACCCCGGGCTTGAAACCTCTTCCAGTGGAGGCAAAGACGAAGTAGCCTCCATTCCATGTTCCGTCTGCTGGCTAGATAACCCTCGTCGGCGTGGTCTGTTGAACACGACGTGACTGGCGGATATACGTCGAGTGAGCGGGGTATCAATAATATTCACCATATCTGACTGTTGGGAAGACTATATTGTCAGACAACAGATACAGCTGAAGAGATGCGGGCTCACAAACGAGGTATCGCTAGACTGTCCGTTGGTGGCTATTTCCGCATCATGATCCTCTATCAAACTCTCATCTGCAGAGAAGCTAGAGCTTTCTCGCGGAGTGTGCCAGTTCTCTCTTCCAGTCCGTGTACTATTCCCAAGGCCAGTTGTTCCACTCCTTGTCCGCTCATGTTTCGCCGTCACGGTAGACCTGGTGTCGTCACCTCGGATGCGAGTCGATTGTGAGTGGGAGTGATAATGATGTTGTGTGGATGGAGTAGAAGTGAGGACTTTGGATGAATCACGAGAGGAGGGAGTACCAACCAATGCGCCGGCGTGTGTGGGAGGATAAGGTGAGCCGGCAGAAGTGGAAGATGTCTCGGAAGGAACTTTGCTCTGTGCTTGGGCAGGAGCGAGTCGGTGGGGATGAGGAGTCTCCACATCCTATACGAGTGTCAGCATAGACGAAGCGGTCTACTCTGGATAACATGACTTGCCTCTGTGTGTTGTTGAACATGAACCAGACTGTCGTTGTCGCTCGAAGTGAGGCTGCTCTCATACCCCATGTCATGATGAATGCTGGGAAGAGAAGGCATTTCCATATCCTCCAGCAGCTGTACCCTCCTCAACAGCCTTGACGGTGTCTCTGCGAAGACCTGAGCTGCCATGATGATGTGGATAGGTGGGGGGGGGAGTCTAAGGTGAAGCAATAGTACGAGTAGTAGATAGATGGGTAAAGTAAAGTAGAATTGAAGCAAACCCACCCACCCACCCGTCGCAAACAAAGCAGTCACGTGCCATGCCTTTGACTGTGATTACGTAATGATAACCCAAGCGAGGCTGGGATTAATTGTGTTTTAATCTTGGGAATAATAATAATCCCACTCCGCTCCTCCCCGACGGGCGAAAACACCATCGATCCCCCATCGTCCAACATCCTCCCTCCCTTCCTTCCTTACTACTACCTTTCTTCTTGTGCATGGCCAAGTTATAGTCATCGGCAGCCTCACAAGGCATCTCAGTCAAGTACACATACTATTATCACCCAAACTCACATCAAGATGCAGCCTTTCCACCCACAACTCCACTCCCCATCCATTCGACCCGCCACCCCCGATTCCCCTTCATTCGAGAAGGAATCTCATTTTGGTCCCGATCTCTCCGCGAGGCAAGCCAGGGAGCTGGCACAAGGTGTGGTGAGAGAGTATGAAGTCAAGAGGGACAAGTGAGCCAGAGATTTATGAATGATCCCAGATCAAGCTGACGACCCAGGCTGGATAACGCCATCAAGTCGTCTGAATACCTCGTCGCCGACGTTCGCAATTTTAATGCCAATCAATGGGCCATTCGCTACCCACACCTGCGTACCGTTGATGAAGCTGGGCCTCCCCTTCGTATGTTGTCGTCTACAATCATACCTATCCCATCTGACCCTACAGCCCATAGACCAGGAATGGCGAGACGGACGTTGACTTTCGCGGATGAACCCGCAGAGGTGACCGATGTCGTCCTCAATTCCTCCTCAACCGTCCGCCAGGGTCTGAAACGGTCTCTCACAGTCGCGCCACCTCCCTCAACGTCCCCGGCGACGATATCTGCTCCCAACAACCCCCCTCTCGTCGATGTCGAGAATGACGAGGAAGATTTCTCCATATTACGTCTTGACCTGAACCTGGGTGCCACTCGGCAAGCGCAAACTCTCATCAACCAGCTGGAAAAAGCTTCCATCTCCGCTTTACTCGACACTCGACTCGCCGCTGCGCTGGACCATCTTCAGCTTTTACAGAAGCGAGTCAATGATCCCCAGTCCAGAGTCCTGATCACTGGTGATCTCAATGCTGGCAAGTCGACTCTTGTCAATGCCTTGCTGCGTCGAAACGAAGTCATGCCCACGGACCAACAACCGTTGACCACCCGCTTTGTCGAGGTAGTCAGTGCTCGCGAGAATGGGGACAAAGAAGAGATACACATGCTTGCCGCAAATGTCAAATACGACCCTGCAAATGAATCCACCTATTCCGTCGAAGACATCAATAGGCTGGAAGAGCTGGTGACCGATCTTGACGCGGATGCTTCGAGCCCGCCGTTGCGAGTCTTCCTCAAAGAAGCCGACTCCCAGATCACCAACCCCTCCATATTACACAATGGCGTGATCGACATATCGCTCATTGATGCCCCCGGTCTGAATCGGGACTCCGTCAAGACGACAGCCAACTTCGCACGGCAAGAAGAAATCGACGTCGTCGTGTTTGTGGTGTCCGCTGCGAACCACTTTACCCTTTCCGCCAAGGAGTTTATCTGGCAGGCGGGTCATGAGAAGGCTCACTTGTTCATCGTCGTTAACCGATTCGACCAGATCCGTGATAAAGAGCGTTGCCGTCGACTTGTGCTCGAACAGATCAAGCAGCTCAGTCCCTCTACATTCGAGGATGCCGCCGATCTTGTGCACTTCGTCGACTCTGCCAAGGTGGCTTTTGGCTGTACGGGCGGGAATGGAGATGCAGAAGAACTCGATCACGCATTCGAACATCTCGAACACTCTCTCAGGTCCTTCGTCCTTGTCAATCGAGCCAAATCTAAGCTCGGCCCGGCTCAGAACTACGTCACTCATTTGTTGGCAGATGTCGAACTTCTCGCCTCCGCCAACTCGCTAGTCGCTCAGAAAGAACGCGAAGCTGCTAAGGCGGAACTTGAGAGGACCAGGCCGATACTGGAGAAGATGCAAAAGGGCAAGGATGGATTTGAGGAGAGTTTGGTGGCGGAAGAGGAGACCACTACCGAACAGGCCATCTCGCGCACTCGCAAGGGTATGCAAAGGGCGCTTGAAAGAGTCAGCAAGGGAGAGATGGCTGCGCCGGCACCTGGCTTGGAGATGCCTTCGTATCCTGGCTTGTTGGGTGTGTGGGATTACGCCAAAGAGGTCCGCCGTGTACTTCTAGCATCACTCGACTTTGCCACCACTCTCTCGGAGAACGATGCTCGTCGCCTGACTACCGAGGGAGTCAATCGGGTAGCCGAACTTGGTGACACACACCTGCCTAAGGATGTCGAACGCTCCAAGCGTGTATTCAATTCGAACGCAATGTTCTCCGCTCGTCCGGTCAACCGATCGCGCCGCCAATCCGGAGTTGGTTTCATTGGCTTGGGTTTGGCGGCGCAGACTAGCTTGGCAGAACCGGATTTCATGGATATTCTCGACCTTTCCCACCACCTCTTCGTTGCTCGCGCTGCCCTACCCTCTTCCATGTCATCCTCACACGAGCTCGTACCTTTCGCAGCAGAAATGTCCGGCTTGGGTGCATTCTCCCTCGGTGTCGGAGCCTTGTCCATGGTCAGTGGCAAGTCGGTCGGTCTTCGATCCGTTCTTGAGGGTGCAATACATGTGACGGAGCTCGCTTCAAACCCGGCAGTGAGGAAATGGATTGGTCCTGTCTTGGGCGTGGTGACCCTTGGTGCTGTCGGCTGGGTCATTCTCGAGCTCCCACGATCTATTCCCCGTAACGTCGGTCGACATCTTCAAACCACTCTTACGATCTCCTCAGGCGTCATGGACGACAGTGTCAATGTGCCGTTTGTTGAAGCACAGGCGGCGAGGGTGGGCAAGGAGGTACGAAAGGTCATGCGACTTGCGGCGTGGGAACTGCGTGAGAGGTTCAAGAATGCTGTGGATGCTCGTGGGGAAGTGGTCAGGGAGAGTGAAGAGACCGAAAAGCGTGCAGTCAAGGCGTTGGCGTGGTTCACAGAAGTGGAGAAACGGGTCGAGGTGATACGGCAAGAAGTGGCCGAAGTGAAGGTGTGATAGCATGGATGGTTTCAGAGTGTGGGGGAGATGAGAAAGATCTACCGCTCCACCCCTGATTTTGAATGGTAAACATAATGACGATACGAATCCTGTTTTGTATATTGTGTAGAGACAAGCTACCTAGATCTTTGAATGCACTGTCATCACCGCTATCACTGCAAACATTGAGATACGACAAATTGCATGCAGGAGCCTCCCATGTGCTACTTTGTAAAGATGCTTACTCTAGCAATCATGAGCGGTGAGACTTTGGGAAAAGATTACATCGACTTACACGTCCTCATCTTGTACGCTATGGGTTAAGCCGACTTTTTGAGGCTGAGGATTGAATTTGCTGCTTTTACCCCATACCAGAGCATACCTACAAGGGGAATTAGCGCCTGCGCATGGACGTGGTGGGGATGTATTATGACTCACTTGAAATGTGAAGCCAAACTTCGATGAATCCCATGACAGACAGTCTCGATTGTAGCTCCTTGTCTTAAGCAAATCGGATCACTCAAATCTGGACCTTCCCCTCTTCTCTTGGTATACACCCTGTTCATCAGCATGTTATATTCTTGTTATAGAACATATCTTCTCACTTGACCAGTCCCAATTCCTGCGTGTCAGCTGAACTCTAAAGGTGACAATTGGAAAGCAACAAACCCTCCATATGCTCTCCAGTAACCAATCGATCCCCAAGTCCATTTCACAACTGATCATGACTGTCTTACCATCTCCTTGACGCGCCATGGAGTCTAAGGTCTCCATAGATACCCCGTCGATCTTGTTGATACATGTCAGAGCTGGAATGTATTTTCTCGTACCCAGGAGGACGTCGATGAATTCATCTGTTGTGATCTGGCAATGTCAGGGTAGCCAGCCTCAAGAGTAAACGTCAATAAGACGAGAGTAAGGGGAACTAAAGCCTGGGATGACGAAGAAAAAAACAACAGAACGACGTACATCTTCTCGAATCATAACGTCACAATTGTGTACTAGCAGTCAATAATATACTGAGTAATTCAACAAGACGGTAGCTTACTCCGATATGTTTGAAGGATAGTGCGGACGGTACGTTCATCCGTCTGAGTCAACTTGACAGTACAGTTTATCTCATTTGTCAGTCTCGTCTCATGACGTTAACGTCGGGACTAACTGTGATCTGAATATGTCAGCTGGAGTATGATGCAGATGACCGAACATAGCTCACCCCTCCCGCAGCTTTCTGCTTGAACACGACGTCGGGTTTCCTAGCGTTGAGTCTGATACCAACTGCTTCTAATTCGATCTCCAACAGTTTCTTCTGTTCAGCGGATTTGGTAGCATCGACTAATCATCTCAGTCACTGTATCTCCTCATGTCTGCTGAAGAATTACTGACTCATGAGAATGATAAGATCGGCTGTTTTCGCAACGGATACCACTTGTCTTCCTCTGCCTCTTCCTATCATGATCAGCAAGTATGTACCTGTACCAGGAGACAATGTTATCAACGGCATGAAGTACGTCGAAAGCATTTGGTATTCGTGGAAGGTGCAAAGAACAGGATTGGGCGGCTCACCTTTAGCGGCATCTTGTACTATACCAGGCAGATCCAACAATTGTATTCTAGCTCCTTCATATTCCAAAACACCAGGAATAGCCTTCATGATCAACTTCCTGAGTCGAAAAGAAGATGAAAAACGTACAGTCAGAGTTGTGAACTCATAAGCCCCCACGACCGATTCGGTCTTGGTAGTTTTTGATAACAAAGTTGATTTCCCAACTGATGGGAAACCTATGAGACATACTCGAGCATCTGATCTTCAGCTTCCTTCGAACAGAGTCACTTGCTGTTCTACAGCTGAAAGTGATGTGATAAATGGAACGAGAACCCGGAAAGATGTGAGGAGAAGAAAAGTGTTGAACCAACCTCCAGATTTGAGGACTTCAAATCCTTCCCCTTTTGCACCTTTCTTTTCCGGTTCCAACAACTGTGCTCTGTATTTGGCCACTGCGTTCTCAGCGAGAGGTTTTTGTATGACAAATAGAGAACAGACATTTTGCTTTCAGTGTTCCCAAATGATATTCCGTGGCTGTAGAAATCAGCTCTGCATCAGGATCTCCTGGGTCTTTGGAAGAACCCACCTTTGCTGCATGATGTCAATGTCAAGCATCAGTGGATTATGAAGCGTATAGTCTAACGTACTTTTTCTGCGCTGGCGATGTCAGCTATCTCCCAAGAGAGACATCGGAGATGGCCTCAGACCTGAAGAGTATCACAGAGTCTCAAAGCCAGAAGAGATAAAGACAAGTAATTTGAACACTTACTCCTCGACATCTCCTCTGCATGTTAGCTAGTCGATCCGTACGAAAGACTGTCTCACTCACTCTCAATCTCTTCTATCTTCTCCAGGATACCCATCTTGCTTGACAAATGGCGATAGAGGTTGGTAGAGAGGGATAGTGAGCGGCAACTTGGATGGATGGTTGTACCTAGTCAGATCACGGATATGTCGAGTGAAAGCGACAATAACAATGTTGTTGCTGCAAGGACGGGAACTGCAAAAGTCTCATTCCGCCATGCGTTGGCCGTCTCCGTCCATTACACCGTCGAACCTCAAAGTTACAAAATATGTATAATGCATCATGCTAATGCCCTCTTGACCATATCTTCCAACGACACAGCTTTGTACGTCCCATCCTCTCCTTGAGCAAACACCGCACTTTCCCCCACATAAATCGTGAGACCTCCCCTCCCCGTGGCATCCTTCGCAACTTTGAACAACGGTTTCCCCGTCTGCAAATGTGACTTCCCCAACGGTAAAAAGATAAGGTCGTGTTGCGCCGCAGCTTCCTCGGCCAAGTTTCTGAATGTGATATCTCCCATTGTCGACTCCATAGGTCGAGGACGGGATACCGACGTTGTACTTTTCGAGCTTGACTTGCTCGATTTGGACGGTGGTAAAGGGGCGTAGTTTGGTTTGCGCAGTTTAGACGGGGCTTCCGGTCCCAAATCCACGGCGGACATCATGAGCTGAATGCCAGTGTCGAATCCATGGGCGATACCACGCATGTCAAGTACTTCTTGAGGAAATTGTCTCTTCCACCAATCATACCTAACACATCAGCTCGATCTAAGCGGGGGACGGTTGACTCACCAATTGGCGACTTCATCCGGTTTATACGTCGGTTGGATGAGCCAAATGTACAGTATATCCAACCATTTAGGGAAGAACTCGACCTCGATTAAATGTGAGAAGACTGAAGGACGCAAGAGATTATGCCATGGCATAACCCAGTCCACTAAAGGAACCATATCTTGACTCCGGGGATTGATAGTGAAGTCTTCCCGTAAAGTAGCACCAAGTTTGGGGACAACAGTTTGCAGCATGAGTTTATCCCATTCGCTCGAAGAGAAGACCTGTTGAAGTGAGCTTTGACAATGATGAAGAACAAATTCCACTTACATCTTTTCTCCAACGCAACAACTCATCAGGTACTCCATCCTTAACAACCCAACTCCGCATGGCAGAACGTAATCGCCGCGTGGCGCCTTCTAACATTTCGTCTGCCCTTGCACCGAGTAATGGCAGCCATGGAAATACGACACCGGCCAAAGACTTGACTCCCTTGCCGAGCTTGGCCCTTCGAGGATCCCAATGGTCTGCCGCCGCCTTCACTTTAGGTAGTACGAGCTGATCAATGATGTTGTCTCTGATGAAGGGAGGTAATATGGGGTCCCAGGACTCTAGAAGATGTACCGCTGCTTGAGGTTTAGACGGGTCCCATTCATTGCTGCAAGACATCAGCGTTGACTTTCATGAGGAATGAATGTCACTCACTTGATAGCTGACCGGACTTTGGGTAGCCAAGCGGTCCATAGAAGCGTCTCCCAGGCTGACATGTCTCGTTCACCGTTAATTATGTTGTGTCCGTTGACGCCGTTGCTTGAGTTATCACTAGGCACGAGAGCTTGCGCATCGTCATTGTCGCTTCGTGGAAGGTTGAATGCATGTCGCCATGGCTTCAGTGAGGAGAGTAGGACGTCAGAGGAGACTTCGAAAGGTTGCCAAGTATTCAATGATCGCTTCAACTACGGAAAGTCAGCTTGACTGCTCATCGGGTCGGAATGGAAAACTTGCAATCTGGGCGATCGCGCCTACCACCACATCGTCGAGACCCAATGCCACATATTCGTCCTTGAAATCATTCAGAAGTATCCCAAAGTCCTCTGTGAGTCTGGCAAGAGACGGATCCGCATGTGCTGCCTGAGCCGCGGCCTTTGTCGTGATCGACTCTATCAGAGTTGAGATTCGTTCCAACCTTCTAGATTCTGTTCATTAGCATAACGTCTATTCGTTAATCAGTGATCATACCTTTGTCTGCCTCCTCTACTCGTCTACGAGCTCGTTCCTCCTCTTTCAGGGACCACGCCCTTCTTTCATTGATCATCTTGCCCTCTCTGGCCGCCGCTGTCACATCGTCTTTGCCCACGTCGAGGATGAGTCTAAGATTGTGTCGCAGTTCTGGAAGTTGTGTTGAATCCGATGTGGGTGTCCAAGATGACAAAGACAGAGCCGACATGCTGGAGACCTCTTTCATCTATGCACATGTAAGCTTGACCTGGCTCGAATGACGCTGAGCTCACCTCTCCGCCTCTGGCATCGATGATCTGACCCACTCCTGCCGCTGCTGATTGTCCTGCTTCGGCCAACAATTGCTCGTAAGTCTTGTGCTCAACTTTGACCTTGACTTTCCTTTGATTCTTCCATCCCTGCTCCTGTTCCCTGTTTGGCCCATCATTGCCACCCGCACGACCTGCTTTCCCTCTTCTCCTAGGTTTTTCTTCCTCGTCATCTGACACCTTTTCTCCCCTTCGTCTCGCATCTCGCTTACTATCTTCAGTACGTATTCCCGATGAGATACCCTGCCCTCTGATGATCTTCCCCGCAGCTACGGGTACAGCTCGACCATCTTCCATCATTCCCAGACCCTTCCCAGCTACCCAACCAGCTTTGGCAAGCATTCGAGCTCCGAAAGATGACTCGATAGACCGAAAATGGGCCTTTTCAGCGGCGGTCAAGTTCGCAGTTGGTGGAGGGGCCGTAGTGGGGGCTGCTGGTCGTGCTCTGAAAGAGGATTGTGGTCTTGAAGGTCCGGCCTCAGATGTAGGGAGTACAGTAGGTCGTCCAAACGCCGATGGGACCGATGGCGTAGGAGTAGGACTGTCCATCATGTTTGAAGGAGCATTTGACGAGCCAAGACCTCCTCTAACAGATCCGGCCGATGCAGTTGTAGGCATTTCGGTAGCTCCCAACCCAGCTCGCGAGGAAGAACCTATCCCTCCTCTACCTCGATTGCTTGACCCAATCCCTGCCCTGCCACCGATCTTGGGATTCGCCCCGCCGTCCTCGTCTTGTAAGGGTACCTCATCATCTACACTGGAAGCGGGCTTGAAGCCTAAACCCATCCCCATTCCTCGCCTAGGTTGATCATCTTCTTCAGGCTCTTCTTCTCTGACACGAGGCGATGGTGGTCGAGTTGGCTCATCGTCTGTGTCGTTCTCGCTCCCTGACTCCTCCTCGTCTTCACTAGCCATCTTTACATCTCGTACCTCCTCACTCTTGCTCACCTCAGTATTTGCTGCTTTGGGGACGAACGCAGGTGCTCTATTCAAACTCAGCTTATAGTTTTCAAGAAAGACGAAGACGTACTTTGTCCAATCAGTCCTCGAGCTGGAGGCTTTACCTCCCCTTACCCCTCTCTTAGATCCCAGACCTCTCCCACCAGCTCGATAATCTTCCTCTTCCTCTCCAAAGATACCTTCCCAAGCAGCCTCTTTCCCTCCACCCTTTTTCCGCCGCTTGTTCCCATTATACTCGAAGAGCTCTCTCTCGGCTCGAGAGTCTTCGTCCTCCTGAGAGTTGAAGCCGCCCTCAGATTGTCCGGACTGTGAGGCGTCCGAGTCTGAACCATCTGATAGGTAGTCTTTGCGTCGTCTGGGCATGACCCAAGTCTGCCCGCCTGCAGCCTGTGTGGTGTTATTGTAAGTATGCAAAAACTATGAAGAGGTATTCAGCGGTCGGCGTGATGTTGCCACTGCAGCTGCGCGCCTATCAGTGAACTGATCTGAGCTCTCCAGCCAGCTCGCGCGCCTTTCGGCTGTGCTGCCACTCCTCTCCTGGAATGACCGTGTCCGTTCAAGGACGCATCGCCATGGGCACAACTACTTACAGTAACTTACTGTAAATACGTGATTGTGACTATGTCCCAGATCGGTCATCTGTCAACGGATCAACGCTCATAGACCGAGTTGAGCCACCTCTCTCTTGCTCAGGTCTCTTATATCATCCCCTAACTTCTCTCTTTTGAACATCATCACGCCCATCATGTCCAACCTCGAGCTACTCTTCGATCCATCCTTGATCCCCTCTTCCTCACGCAGCACCCTTGATGACGACCTCTTCGTGAGTCTCAAAGTCTGCCAATCATCCGAAATGTAGCTGATCATGTGTCAGCTTAGACCGCTGGCCTCCACGGACAATGCAAGAGGGCATATCGAACTCCTCACGGTTCTCACTTCTGCTCCTGCCCTATCGCAACAAACCTACGCTTGTAAGCTGAATCAACACAATGCTAAAGAGATCATTGCTGATATGAAGCCACTTTCCAGGAACTCAAAGCTGCCCTCAACACATACTTTGTCATTGTCATCGTTCAACGGTCCACCGACAAGGTGAGTCCTTGCATCGCCTTCGTTTCCATCATTCACTTCTATTTTCTGCTCATTGGCACCCGATATACACACTTGTTGTGTATGTACATCTTTGCGCCAGAGGGGGGCATAGCTTGTGTATCCGACCTGGTCGACTCCTTTACAACGCCATGCAGGAAGGTGATATCGGCTGGCAAGAACCTTTGCTGAAGGTAGATTGTCGGGTGTGGATCGCTCGTCGTCGAACGGAAATTCCTTCGTAACGCAGGTCTTGTCGGTCATATCGAAGACATTGCCGTGTCCAAAAGTATGCAAGGACGTAAGCTCGGATTGAAGATCATTAACACCCTCGAAGATATCGGTAAAGGTGTAGGATGTTACAAGATCATCTTGGACTGCAGTCAAAGTAACATACGTAAGTTCGATGGTTGGGGAAGTCAGGGCCTTAGCTGACGTGTGAATAGCTTTCTATGAAAAGTGCGGGTGAGCGACATGATTTTGGTCGAAGGGTTGGAACATGCTAATACCACAGATTCAAGCAGAAGGAATATCAGATGGTACGATATATGGAAGACCCTCAAAGTGCACTGAAAGCATCAGAGAATCCTCGTCTTTGATGCGGGTATTGCCTGCTGAACGGTCCATTTCTCCTTCTGGATGTACTTGACACGGATTTGTATCTTAGCATTTACGACCGGCGGCATCTTTGACTGGCCCACAATCACTGTGTATGGCATATGCATTCTTCAATGATCAACGAGATCTTACATGACAGATACACCCCCTCGATTTCATTACAACATTTTGCACAGCGCCCACTACCGACTGCTCCCTGACAAACTGTGCCGCGCTGCCGCCCTAACCATCAATCACTGGAGTCGCTATCAGAAATCACATAGGGCTGATATCTCGTCCCCACTTCCCTACCCCTGGCTTGTCGAACTTCCAAACGTGCGGAAGCTGACGGACGTGTACGACTTCCAGGTGATTCGACAGATGGACTAGAGTCAACGGGATCTCGCTCTCTCCCTGTAACCCTTCTACTTGGGGTCGCAGGCAGCGAGCTGGGTATGATAACACGCGTAGGGTCGGTTTCTTGGTGACGCTGCACGGGATATGGCTCGACCGGTGTCCTAAAAAGGGGTCGTGGGATGGGATCGGTCTGGAATCGGTAGGGCTCGACCAATCCATCTCCTAAAAGTCGTAGGAGGTCAGTCATCAATCGAGGAGGAGGAGGTGTGAGGCGTGGTCGAGGTATAGTACGTGGTTCGACGTGGATTTCTTTCCAGCTTCTTACACATGAGCGATTGTGACATGTGATTTATGACGAAATGAGCCTACTTAAGTTTCGCCTCTCTTTCTGCCAGATAATCATCTTTTTGTTTGCCGGGTCTCAGAGAGCGCAATTTACGCTCGATGATCTGGTCTAGGACGATGTTGGGGATATAAGGGTATTCGCGGTAGACTTCTGCCCTACATTGAGGGCAAGTATAGTTCTAATGGTCATCAGCATCGATCTCATCTCATGCGCGGTGAAATTGACCTGGGTGTGGGTGAATGAAGCGGTGAGATGAACCTACCTCGTGAAGTTTGATCCATTCCCATGCACATGGGCCGCAGAAAGAATGTCCACACGGTACGATGGTCTGAGGACAGCCTCTATGTTCATTAGAACCCCTTCACTTCTACTAACACCTGCTGGGTATCTACTCACAAAACATGAGAGCATCTGTCCATCAGCAGTGCTCTTTGACCTCCACCGATAGCTTATTCCCCAACACACTTGACAGGAGATGTGAAGTAAGGAGGAGAAACTCACATGCTACACTCCATCTCGTCGTACAATTCTTCTGTAGGAACAACATTTGTCACCTCTTCAAACGTCCTCACGATGCGCGATTGACTCGTTTTGCTCGTCTTTGCCCTCGATGGAGCCGCGGAAGTTTCTCGAAGTCTACTGGATGCCCCAGACCGAGAAGAAGGATTCTCGTGAGATGGATAAAAGTGACTAACATCTTCAGAGTGTAATAACCCTGATGATCAGTGAGCCTTCCATCACTACTCTACTGACGCGCAAGGCAGACGCGACATACGCGATGGTCTTCGACTGGAGCTCGGTGTGGCGTCATGATACCTGTAGTCTGGCATTTTGTAAGGTTTGACAGATGATAATGAGAGGTATTGGCAGAGCAAGACAACGGGCAAAGTGTGGTACAAAAGTTGAAAGACAAAACAGGGTGACATGCAGCATGCAGCCGGAGACAATGCGAGGCGCGAGGAAGGGAAGGAACGCACGTGATCCACTCTCACTCCCCGATCGTCACTCACCCATTTCGAGCGTGTAGGGATAATCCGGCCACTTCTGTAATTATTCCCCTCACTTTTTTTCGGTTTTTCCCAAAACACGCCACTCAACCTTTCCTTCACCCCACTCCCTTTCCACATACCATCACTCCACATACACATACCATCACTCCACAACCACATACCATCACTCCACATCCACATACCATCACTCCACAACCACATACCACCACTGCTGAGTCAAAACTCCCACTTCAAAACCATGCTCAGTTCTCTGCTTTTTGCACTTAACCTGCTCCCACACATGTGTTCAGGCCTGTCATCCAGCCTTCTTGTCTCCATGTGAACTAGTTCCCATTTAATATGATCACTTCGGGCTTCGGGCTATTTCGCCGAACCGTCAGGCACACCCCGAAACATCAGGCACACCCCGGCACACCCCGGCACACCCCGGCACGTAGGCCAAACATAAACAACTTCAAAATGAATTTTTTAACATCAAAGTCTCTATAACCTTTGTACTCTACTCACATTCTCTACTCACATTCTCTACTCACATTCTCATCCATTTTTCTGCCCATATGTCTGACACCAGCCAGCAGGCAAACAATCTCATTGTCAATGCTGCCAGATCAATCACCAATAGGCCTGGGCGTCCTCCAAGAGTATTTCGCCATGATTCAGATGCGATCTTTGGAGTTTCGAAAGTTGTACCAGGCGAGTTTTCAAGATTACAGTCCCCTGTGTCAAACGATTTGCTCACTTACCCCAGATCTTCCTACTCAAACTTGGCCAAATCCCTCACTTGTACCAACCGGAGACCTGTTCGCTGAACGAGCCCAGATACACACAGGTTAGTTATCTCGTCCTATGTGTTGTGGATAAGCTTCTAACTCCCAGATCGTCTCTCCACTGTGGCCGAAGAGGAAGCATTGCAGTTCGCATTGGCCAATGGCACACCTCTTTCAGCCGTCAGGGCCGAACAGCCCAGCGAACACAATAAGCAACACAATACCGAACAGCGCAGCTCTCACGATGGCCAGCGAAACACCCTACACCCTATCGAACAGCCCAGCGAACACGGCAGCCAACCAACTACCGAACAGCTGGGCGAGCAGCCCAGCGAACACGACAGCCAACCAACTACCGAACAGCTGGGCGAGCAGCCCAGCGAACACGACAGCCAACAAGTCACCGAACAGCTGGGCGAGCAGCCCAGCGAACACAATAGCCAACAAAATACCGAACAGCTGGGCAAGCAGCCCAGCGAACACAATAGCCAACAAGTTAGTAAATCGATCTCGAAGAGTTCCCATTCTTCGTCTTCAAACTCCACGCCTTCGACACCTTTCCAAACCACTGGCTTGAGTCCAATTCAATCAAACACTTCGGCAACTCCACAGTCTACATTCGGCTCCTCATCAACTGGTGACCTTGGCGTCACACCCCACAGCATCGATCAAGGCCGACGCGAAGCTGCTCTTCGTCTCCAGCTCTTGGAAATTCCTTCCCATTCTTACACATCCGAAGGCCCCGAAATCCCTCAGCTTGACGTTTCGGTACACCGATCTCAAGCTAGCCAAGGTGACAACATACGCGAAGTTGGTGGCTTTGCCCGCACACCCAAGCAGGATATCATCAACGATCCCCGATACGAATCATTTGAGGTGCCCTTTCGCTGGATCCCTAGGGCTTTTGATACCATGGCAGGTCTTTCTCCCTGCATTCCCTTCTAGGCTGATGTTACTCAGCGTCAAGACTACAATGTGGAGAACCATTATGTCTCCAAGCACGTCGAAGTTGAATGGCTCGACCCGCCTGCTCTTTTTCCCTACGACATAAGAGCCCGTCATGCGAATTTCTTCGTCAGCGACAAAGCCTTCGAGGACGGTCCGGACAAGCTTGTGTGGAGGTCCATCTGGAGATGCAGTGGTAACTGCTGCCAGGTAGAAGCCCCACGGCAGACACTGGCACAAGTTTTAGCAGAGCGAAAGGGTTCCTCGCTCTCCGAAGACCTGGATGAGACTTCGCCCCCACCAGCATCAAGCCCGCTCAAAACGCAATCATCAAAAGGTTTACCTCAAAGGTGTGCCTTTTTCGCCGAGGTGGGTTGGCGTTTCTTTACCGAATAGCCCTGTCACGCTCACGGTCAACAGATACGAATGACTCCTCGACAGATACATCGCGCAGTCTGCACTTTGATTAGAGCCCGAATCGCCTATCATGGTGAACCCCAACCTTTACACCTACTCCGTCTTTCCCCTTATGTCAGAAATCTTCTTCATGACGCTGCAACAATGGTTGGCACCACCGAATCACGTTTAAAAATTCGTTGGGACCAACATTTCTGCCAATACCATCAGTATGTAACATGGGCCAAGAAAGAATGCCCCTGGCGGTTGCCGAAGGATCGAGACTTTACCACTGCCATCAGGACGGCTCTTTGTCGAGAGAGACTTGATAAATTGCCATTGGCAGCAATTGCTATTGTTCATGCCGCGAATCCTGAATCGTTTCTCAGGTGAGTCCAGCATCCAGAACGCTTCGCCATTCTTTTACTGATGCCTCTAGCTATCAGTACCCCAGTAGTCTTCAACTTGGTGGCGTTGAACACATCCCAAAAGATGAAGAATTCCTCTGCGTTATCGCCCCGAAACACGCTCTTCAATCCGCCATCCGCCACGCCAGAGAGCAGGGATTAGCCATGGACTCTTCTTGGAGAAACAAGAACGCCATAAGGTGCCCAGTCACTTTTTTGACCACTGTCAATGAGTACGGTCACATGGTTCCCGGTGAGTCTTGACCAAGCCTGGCTGCCAACCTGCTGACCGTTAATCAGTTGCTGTGATGGTCTCAAATCACGCAAACACAGACACATACACACATTTCCTTGAAACAGTTCGCGAAGCTATCGAAAACGAAGCCCGTGCGCTTGTCAGTGGGAAATCGGACATTGTCAGTTCGGCAGAGGATAAGGACTCCTTGCTCATGTATGCCGACGATATCGCCTTCGACGGATTCACCCCTCTATTTGTCATGATCGATTGCGACGATGCAGAGCGAAATGCTGTTGAAGAAGTATTCCCGGGAACACCAGTTCGTCTCTGTCAATTTCACTTCATGCAAGCTGCCCGATCTCGAGGACAGTCTATCTTTGGCAGAGATCCCACTGGCTGTCAAAAGGTTTCTCAATTTCTTGCGGGACTTCGTGACTGCCAGCGATGCGATGACGAAGAACACTGGGACGAGACATATGCACGTTTCCAGGTCAACCTCGCATCCTTGACGCGAAACAATACGGAGACATGTGAGGACATTTCGCGATGGCTTGAAAGCTGGTGGTTCAGCGATAGGTGGAGGCCAGCCCTGGTTGACTACGGACTTCCAGCAAATCACACCAGAGATGGAACTCTTTCCACAAACAACTTCGTCGAGGCGGCTTTTCGCACATTTGATCGTGTTTTCCTCGAAGCCAGAGCCAATAAGCGCATTGATAGACTCATTGTCATCATCATCAATGTCTACTTCCCAATGTACCTGCACTCTCCTCCAACTTCCGGCCGGTGTGACCCTCAAGTCCGCGAAGTCATTCTACTAGGACTGGATCTGTGGCAAGTCAATGCTGTCAGACTGTGCCCTCCAAATCAATGTCCCGAACTGCCTGTCCGACTTCGGGCTACTTACAAAGTTCAGTACGCCCACCTATCCAGCGGCAGCCGCGATCCTCCACAAGTCCACTACTGCGGAATTATTGCCGG